>NC_050178.1:36735421-36877921 GCF_008315115.2 Sander lucioperca
ACTGTTGATGGACAGATGTTGACTGTTGATGGACAGATGTTGACTGTTGATGGACAGATGTTGACTGTTGATGGACAGATGTTGACTGTTGATGGACAGATGTCGACTGTTGATGGACAGATGTTGACTGTTGATGGACAGATGTTGACTGTTGATGGACAGATGTTGACTGTTGATGGACAGATGTCGACTGTTGATGGACAGATGTTGACTGTTGATGGACAGATGTTGACTGTTGATGGACAGATGTTGACTGTTGATGGACAGATGTTGACTGTTGATGGACAGATGTTGACTGTTGATGGACAGATGTCGATGGACAGATGTTGACTGTTGATGGACAGATGTCGACTGTTGATGGACAGATGTTGACTGTTGATGGACAGATGTTGACTGTTGATGAACAGATGTTGACTGTTGATGGACAGATGTCGATGTTGTGACAGATGTTGACTGTTGATGGACAGATGTTGACTGTTGATGGACAGATGTTGACTGTTGATGGACAGATGTTGACTGTTGATGGACAGATGTTGACTGTTGATGGACAGATGTTGACTGTTGATGGACAGATGTTGACTGTTGATGGACAGATGTTGACTGTTGATGGACAGATGTTGACTGTTGATGGACAGATGTTCACTGTTGATGGACAGATGTTGACTGTTGATGGACAGATGTCGATGGACAGATGTTGACTGTTGATGGACAGATGTTGACTGTTGATTGACAGATGTTGACTGTTGATGGACAGATGTTGACTGTTGATGGACATATGTTGACTGTTGATGGACAGATGTCGACTGTTGATGGACAGATGTTGACTGTTGATGGACAGATGTCGATGGACAGATGTTGACTGTTGATGACAGATGTCGACTGTTGATGGACAGATGTTGACTGTTGATGGACAGATGTTGACTGTTGATGGACAGATGTTGACTGTTGATGGACAGATGTCGATGGACAGATGTCGACTGTTGATGGACAGATGTTGACTGTTGATGGACAGATGTCGACTGTTGATGGACAGATGTTGACTGTTGATGGACAGATGTTGACTGTTGATGGACAGATGTTGACTGTTGATGGACAGATGTTGACTGTTGATGGACAGATGTCGATGGACAGATGTTGACTGTTGATGGACAGATGTTGACTGTTGATGGACAGATGTCGACTGTTGATGGACAGATGTTGACTGTTGATGGACAGATGTTGACTGTTGATGGACAGATGTCGACTGTTGATGGACAGATGTTGACTGTTGATGGACAGATGTTGACTGTTGATGGACAGATGTCGACTGTTGATGGACAGATGTTGACTGTTGATGGACAGATGTTGACGTGATGACAATGTTGACTGTTGATGGACAGATGTCGATGGACAGATGTTGACTGTTGGACAGATGTCGACTGTTGATGGACAGATTTTGATGGACAGATGTTGACTGTCGATGGACAGATGTCGATGGACAGATGTCAACTGTTGATGGACAGATGTTGACTGTCGATGGACCGATGTTGACTGTTGATGGACAGATGTCGACTGTTGATGGACAGATGTTGACTGTTGATGGACAGATGTTGACTGTTGATGGACAGATGTCGATGGACAGATGTTGACTGTTGATGGACAGATGTTGACTGTTGATGGACAGATGTTGACTGTTGATGACAGATGTTGACTGTTGATGGACAGATGTTGACTGTTGATGGACAGATGTCGACTGTTGATGGACAGATGTTGACTGTTGATGGACAGATGTCGATGGACAGATGTTGACTGTTGATGGACAGATGTCGACTGTTGATGGACAGATGTTGACTGTTGATGGACAGATGTTGACTGTTGATGGACAGATGTTGACTGTTGATGGACAGATGTCGATGGACAGATGTTGACTGTTGATGGACAGATGTTGACTGTTGATGGACAGATGTTGACTGTTGATGGACAGATGTCGATGGACAGATGTTGACTGTTGATGGACAGATGTCGACTGTTGATGGACAGATGTTGACTGTTGATGGACAGATGTCGACCGTGTCGACTGTCGATGGACAGATGTTGACTGTCGATGGACAGATGTTGACTGTTGATGGACAGATGTTGACTGTTGATGGACAGATGTCGACTGTTGATGGACAGATGTTGACTGTTGATGGACAGATGTTGACTGTTGATGGACAGATGTTGACTGTTGATGGACAGATGTTGACTGTTGATGGACAGATGTTGACTGTTGATTGACAGATGTGACTGTGATGGACAGATGTTGACTGTTGATGGACAGATGTTGACTGTTGATGGACATATGTTGACTGTTGATCGACAGATGTCGACTGTTGATGGACAGATGTTGACTGTTGATGGACAGATGTCGATGGACAGATGTTGACTGTTGATGACAGATGTCGACTGTTGATGGACAGATGTTGACTGTTGATGGACAGATGTTGACTGTTGATGGACAGATGTTGACTGTTGATGGACAGATGTTGACTGTTGATGGACAGATGTCGATGGACAGATGTTGACTGTTGATGGACAGATGTTGACTGTTGATTGACAGATGTTGACTGTTGATGGACAGATGTTGACTGTTGATGGACAGATGTTGACTGTTGATGACAGATGTCGACTGTTGATGGACAGATGTTGACTGTTGATGGACAGATGTGCTGATGGACAGATGTTGACTGTTGATGACAGATGTCGACTGTTGATGGACAGATGTTGACTGTTGATGACAGATGTCACTGTTGATGGACAGATGTTGACTGTTGATGGACAGATGTCGATGGACAGATGTCGACTGTTGATGGACAGATGTTGACTGTTGATGGACAGATGTTGACTGTTGATGGACAGATGTGACTGTTGATGGACAGATGTTGACTGTTGATGGACAGATGTCGACTGTTGATGGACAGATGTTGACTGTTGATGGACAGATGTTGACTGTTGATGACAGATGTCGACTGTTGATGGACAGATGTTGACTGTTGATGGACAGATGTCACTGTTGATGGACAGATGTTGACTGTTGATGGACAGATGTCGATGGACAGATGTTGACTGTTGATGGACAGATGTTGACTGTTGATGGACAGATGTTGACTGTTGATGGACAGATGTCGATGGACAGATGTTGACTGTTGATGGACAGATGTTGACTGTTGATGGACAGATGTCGACTGTTGATGGACAGATGTTGACTGTTGATGGACAGATGTCGACTGTTGATGGACAGATGTTGACTGTTGATGGACAGATGTCGTGACATGTTGACTGTTGATGACAGATGTCGATGGACAGATGTTGACTGTTGATGGACAGATGTCGACTGTTGATGGACAGATGTTGACTGTTGATGGACAGATGTTGACTGTTGATGGACAGATGTTGACTGTTGATGGACAGATGTTCGACTGTTGATGGACAGATGTTGACTGTTGATGGACAGATGTACTTTGATGGACAGATGTTGACTGTTGATGGACAGATGTCGACTGTTGATGGACAGATGTTCGACTGTTGATGGACAGATGTTGACTGTTGATGGACAGATGTTGACTGTTGATGGACAGATGTTGACTGTTGATGGACAGATGTTGACTGTTGATGGACAGATGTTGACTGTGATGGACAGATGTTGACTGTTGATGGACAGATGTTGACTGTTGATGGACAGATGTGACTGTTGATGGACAGATGTTGACTGTTGATGGACAGATGTCGACTGTTGATGGACAGATGTTGACTGTTGATGGACAGATGTCGACTGTTGATGGACAGATGTTGACTGTTGATGACAGATGTCGACTGTTGATGGACAGATGTTGACTGTTGATGGACAGATGTCACTGTTGATGGACAGATGTTGACTGTTGATGGACAGATGTCGATGGACAGATGTTGACTGTTGATGGACAGATGTCGACTGTTGATGGACAGATGTTGACTGTTGATGGACAGATGTTGACTGTTGATGGACAGATGTTGACTGTTGATGGACAGATGTCGACTGTTGATGGACAGATGTCGACTGTTGATGGACAGATGTCGACTGTGATGACAGATGTTGACTGTTGATGGACAGATGTCGATGGACAGATGTTGACTGTCGATGGACAGATGTTGACTGTTGATGGACAGATGTTGACTGTTGATGGACAGATGTTGACTGTTGATGGACAGATGTTGACTGTTGATGGACAGATGTCGACTGTTGATGGACAGATGTCGACTGTTGATGGACAGATGTTGACTGTTGATGGACAGATGTCGATGGACAGATGTTGACTGTTGATGGACAGATGTTGACTGTTGATGGACAGATGTTGACTGTTGATGGACAGATGTCGATGGACAGATGTTGACTGTTGATGGACAGATGTCGATGGACAGATGTTGACTGTTGATGGACAGATGTTGACTGTTGATGGACAGATGTTGACTGTTGATGGACAGATGTGACTGTTGATGGACAGATGTTGACTGTTGATGGACAGATGTTGACTGTTGATGGACAGATGTGACTGTTGATGGACAGATGTTGACTGTTGATGGACAGATGTTGACTGTTGATGGACAGATGTCGACTGTTGATGGACAAATGTTCACTGTTGATGGACAGATGTTGACTGTTGATGGACAGATGTTCACTGTTGATGGACAGATGTTGACTGTTGATGGACAGATGTCGATGGACAGATGTTGACTGTTGATGGACAGATGTTGACTGTTGATGGACAGATGTTGACTGTTGATGGACAGATGTTGACTGTTGATGGACAGATGTTGACTGTTGATGGACAGATGTGACTGTTGATGGACAGATGTTGACTGTTGATGGACAGATGTCGATGGACAGATGTTGACTGTTGATGGACAGATGTCGACTGTTGATGGACAGATGTTGACTGTTGATGGACAGATGTTGACTGTTGATGGACAGATGTTGACTGTTGATGGACAGATGTCGATGGACAGATGTCGACTGTTGATGGACAGATGTCGACTGTTGATGGACAGATGTTGACTGTTGATGGACAGATGTCGATGGACAGATGTTGACTGTTGATGGACAGATGTTGACTGTTGATTGAAAGATGTTGACTGTTGATGGACAGATGTTGACTGTTGATGGACAGATGTGACTGTTGATGGACAGATGTTGACTGTTGATGGACAGATGTCGACTGTTGATGGACAGATGTTGACTGTTGATGGACAGATGTCGATGGACAGATGTTGACTGTTGATGGACAGATGTCGACTGTTGATGGACAGATGTTGACTGTTGATGGACAGATGTCGATGGACAGATGTTGACTGTTGATGGACAGATGTTGACTGTTGATGGACAGATGTCGACTGTTGATGGACAGATGTCGACTGTTGATGGACAGATGTTGACTGTTGATGGACAGATGTCGACTGTTGATGGACAGATGTTGACTGTTGATGGACAGATGTCGACTGTTGATGGACAGATGTTGACTGTTGATGGACAGATGTTGACTGTTGATGGACAGATGTCGATGGACAGATGTGACTGTTGATGGACAGATGTCGATGGACAGATGTTGACTGTTGATGGACAGATGTTGACTGTTGATGGACAGATGTTGACTGTTGATGGACAGATGTTGACTGTTGATGGACAGATGTTGACTGTTGATGGACAGATGTTGACTGTTGATGGACAGATGTTGACTGTTGATGGACAGATGTCGACTGTTGATGGACAGATGTTGACTGTTGATGGACAGATGTCGACTGTTGATGGACAGATGTTGACTGTTGATGGACAGATGTTGACTGTTGATGGACAGATGTTGACTGTCGATGGACAGATGTCGACTGTTGATGGACAGATGTTGACTGTTGATGGACAGATGTCGATGGACAGATGTTGACTGTTGATGGACAGATGTCGACTGTTGATGGACAGATGTTGACTGTTGATGGACAGATGTCGATGGACAGATGTTGACTGTTGATGGACAGATGTCGATGGACAGATGTTGACTGTTGATGGACAGATGTTGACTGTTGATTGACAGATGTTGACTGTTGATGGACAGATGTTGACTGTTGATGGACAGATGTTGACTGTTGATCGACAGATGTCGACTGTTGATGGACAGATGTTGACTGTTGATGGACAGATGTCGATGGACAGATGTTGACTGTTGATGACAGATGTCGACTGTTGATGGACAGATGTTGACTGTTGATGAACAGATGTCAACTGTTGATGGACAGATGTTGACTGTTGATGGACAGATGTCGATGGACAGATGTCGACTGTTGATGGACAGATGTTGACTGTTGATGAACAGATGTCGACTGTTGATGGACAGATGTCGATGGACAGATGTTGACTGTTGATGGACAGATGTTGACTGTTGATGGACATATGTTGACTGTTGATGGACAGATGTCGATGGACAGATGTCGACTGTTGATGAACAGATGTCGACTGTTGATGGACAGATGTTGATTGTCGATGGACAGATGTTGACTGTTGATGGACAGATGTTGACTGTTGATGAACAGATGTCGACTGTTGATGGACAGATGTTGACTGTTGATGGACAGATGTCGATGGACAGATGTCGACTGTTGATGGACAGATGTCGACTGTTGATGGACAGATGTTGACTGTTGATGGACAGATGTTGACTGTTGATGGACAGATGTTGACTGTTGATGAACAGATGTTGACTGTTGATGGACAGATGTTGACTGTTGATGGACAGATGTCGATGGACAGATGTTGACTGTTGATTGACAGATGTCGACTGTTGATGGACAGATGTTGACTGTTGATGGAGAGATGTCGATGGACAAATGTTGACTGTTGATGGACAGATGTCGATGGACAGATGTTGACTGTTGATGGACAGATGTCGACTGTCGATGGACAGATGTTGACTGTCGATGGACAGATTTTGACTGTCGATGGACAGATGTCGACTGTTGATGGACAGATGTTGACTGTTGATGGACAGATGTCGACTGTTGATGGACAAATGTTCACTGTTGATGGACAGATGTTGACTGTTGATGGACAGATGTTCACTGTTGATGGACAGATGTTGACTGTTGATGGACAGATGTCGATGGACAGATGTTGACTGTTGATGGACAGATGTTGACTGTTGATTGAAAGATGTTGACTGTTGATGGACAGATGTTGACTGTTGATGGACATATGTTGACTGTTGATCGACAGATGTCGACTGTTGATGGACAGATGTTGACTGTTGATGGACAGATGTCGATGGACAGATGTTGACTGTTGATGACAGATGTCGACTGTTGATGGACAGATGTTGACTGTTGATGAACAGATGTCAACTGTTGATGGACAGATGTTGACTGTTGATGGACAGATGTCGATGGACAGATGTCGACTGTTGATGGACAGATGTTGACTGTTGATGAACAGATGTCGACTGTTGATGGACAGATGTCGATGGACAGATGTTGACTGTTGATGGACAGATGTTGACTGTTGATGGACATATGTTGACTGTTGATCGACAGATGTCGACTGTTGATGGACAGATGTTGACTGTTGATTGACAGATGGTGACTGTTGATGGACAGATGTTGACAGTTGATGAACAGATGTCGACTGTTTATGGACAGATGTCGACTGTTGATGGACAAATGTTCACTGTTGATGGACAGATGTTGACTGTTGATGGACAGATGGTCACTGTTGATGGACAGATGTTGACTGTTGATGGACAGATGTCGATGGACAGATGTTGACTGTTGATGGACAGATGTTGACTGTTGATTATAAAGATGTTGACTGTTGATGGACAGATGTTGACTGTTGATGGACAGATGTTGACTGTTGATGGACAGATGTTGACTGTTGATGGACAGATGTCGATGGACAGATGTTGACTGTTGATGGACAGATGTTGACAGTTGATGAACAGATGTCGACTGTTGATGGACAGATGTCGACTGTTGATGGAAAAATGTTCACTGTTGATGGACAGATGTTGACTGTTGATGGACAGATGTTCACTGTTGATGGACAGATGTTGACTGTTGATGGACAGATGTCGATGGACAGGTGTTGACTGTTGATGGACAGATGTTGACTGTTGATTGAAAGATGTTGACTGTTGATGGACAGATGTTGACTGTTGATGGACAGATGTTGACTGTTGATGGACAGATGTCGATGGACAGATGTTGACTGTTGATGACAGATGTCGACTGTTGATGGACAGATGTTGACTGTTGATGAACAGATGTCAACTGTTGATGGACAGATGTTGACTGTTGATGGACAGATGTTGACTGTTGATGAACAGATGTCGACTGTTGATGGACAGATGTCGACTGTTGATGGACAGATGTCGACTGTTGATGGACAAATGTTCACTGTTGATGGACAGATGTTGACTGTTGATGGACAGATGTCGATGGACAGATGTTGACTGTTGATGGACAGATGTTGACTGTTGATTGAAAGATGTTGACTGTTGATGGACAGATGTTGACTGTTGATGGACATATGTTGACTGTTGATCGACAGATGTCGACTGTTGATGGACAGATGTTGACTGTTGATGGACAGATGTCGATGGACAGATGTTGACTGTTGATGACAGATGTCGACTGTTGATGGACAGATGTTGACTGTTGATGAACAGATGTCAACTGTTGATGGACAGATGTTGACTGTTGATGGACAGATGTCGATGGACAGATGTCGACTGTTGATGAACAGATGTCGACTGTTGATGGACAGATGTTGATTGTCGATGGACAGATGTTGACTGTTGATGGACAGATGTTGACTGTTGATGAACAGATGTCGACTGTTGATGGACAGATGTTGACTGTTGATGGACAGATGTCGATGGACAGATGTCGACTGTTGATGGACAGATGTCGACTGTTGATGGACAGATGTTGACTGTTGATGGACAGATGTTGACTGTTGATGGACAGATGTTGACTGTTGATGAACAGATGTTGACTGTTGATGGACAGATGTTGACTGTTGATGGACAGATGTCGATGGACAGATGTTGACTGTTGATTGACAGATGTCGACTGTTGATGGACAGATGTTGACTGTTGATGGAGAGATGTCGATGGACAAATGTTGACTGTTGATGGACAGATGTCGATGGACAGATGCTGACTGTTGATGGACAGATGTCGAATGTCGATGGACAGATGTTGACTGTCGATGGACAGATGTTGACTGTCGATGGACAGATGTCGACTGTTGATGGACAGATGTTGACTGTTGATGGACAGATGTCGACTGTTGATGGACAAATGTTCACTGTTGATGGACAGATGTTGACTGTTGATGGACAGATGTTCACTGTTGATGGACAGATGTTGACTGTTGATGGACAGATGTCGATGGACAGATGTTGACTGTTGATGGACAGATGTTGACTGTTGATTGAAAGATGTTGACTGTTGATGGACAGATGTTGACTGTTGATGGACATATGTTGACTGTTGATCGACAGATGTCGACTGTTGATGGACAGATGTTGACTGTTGATGGACAGATGTCGATGGACAGATGTTGACTGTTGATGACAGATGTCGACTGTTGATGGACAGATGTTGACTGTTGATGAACAGATGTCAACTGTTGATGGACAGATGTTGACTGTTGATGGACAGATGTCGATGGACAGATGTCGACTGTTGATGGACAGATGTTGACTGTTGATGAACAGATGTCGACTGTTGATGGACAGATGTCGATGGACAGATGTTGACTGTTGATGGACAGATGTTGACTGTTGATGGACATATGTTGACTGTTGATCGACAGATGTCGACTGTTGATGGACAGATGTTGACTGTTGATTGACAGATGGTGACTGTTGATGGACAGATGTTGACAGTTGATGAACAGATGTCGACTGTTGATGGACAGATGTCGACTGTTGATGGACAAATGTTCACTGTTGATGGACAGATGTTGACTGTTGATGGACAGATGTTCACTGTTGATGGACAGATGTTGACTGTTGATGGACAGATGTCGATGGACAGATGTTGACTGTTGATGGACAGATGTTGACTGTTGATTGAAAGATGTTGACTGTTGATGGACAGATGTTGACTGTTGATGGACAGATGTTGACTGTTGATGGACAGATGTCGATGGACAGATGTTGACTGTTGATGACAGATGTCGACTGTTGATGGACAGATGTCGACTGTTGATGGACAGATGTCGACTGTTGATGGACAAATGTTCACTGTTGATGGACAGATGTTGACTGTTGATGGACAGATGTCGATGGACAGATGTTGACTGTTGATGGACAGATGTTGACTGTTGATTGAAAGATGTTGACTGTTGATGGACAGATGTTGACTGTTGATGGACATATGTTGACTGTTGATGGACAGATGTCGACTGTTGATGGACAGATGTTGACTGTTGATGGACAGATGTCGATGGACAGATGTTGACTGTTGATGACAGATGTCGACTGTTGATGGAGAGATGTTGACTGTTGATGAACAGATGTCAACTGTTGATGGACAGATGTTGACTGTTGATGGACAGATGTCGATGGACAGATGTCGACTGTTGATGAACAGATGTCGACTGTTGATGGACAGATGTTGATTGTCGATGGACAGATGTTGACTGTTGATGGACAGATGTTGACTGTTGATGAACAGATGTCGACTGTTGATGGACAGATGTTGATTGTCGATGGACAGATGTTGACTGTTGATTGACAGATGTTGACTGTTGATGGACAGATGTTGACAGTTGATGAACAGATGTCGACTGTTGATGGACAGATGTTGACTGTTGATGGACAGATGTCGATGGACAGATGTCGACTGTTGATGGACAGATGTCGACTGTTGATGGACAGATGTTGACTGTTGATGGACAGATGTTGACTGTTGATGGACAGATGTTGACTGTTGATGAACAGATGTTGACTGTTGATGGACAGATGTCGATGGACAGATGTTGACTGTTGATTGACAGATGTCGACTGTTGATGGACAGATGTTGACTGTTGATGGAGAGATGTCGATGGACAAATGTTGACTGTTGATGGACAGATGTCGATGGACAGATGTTGACTGTTGATTGAAAGATGTCGACTGTCGATGGACAGATGTTGACTGTCGATGGACAGATGTTGACTGTCGATGGACAGATGTCGACTGTTGATGGACAGATGTTGACTGTTGATGGACAGATGTTGACTGTTGATGGACAGATGTCGATGGACAGATGTTGACTGTTGATGGACAGATGTCGACTGTCGATGGACAGATGTTGACTGTCGATGGACAGATGTTGACTGACGATGGACAGATGTTGACTGTTGATGAACAGATGTCGACTGTTGATGGACAGATGTCGATGGACAGATGTTGACTGTTGATGGACAGATGTCGACTGTTGATTGACAGATGTCGACTGTTGATGGACAGATGTTGACTGTTGATGGACAGATGTTGACTGTTGATGGACAGATGTTGACTGTTGATGACAGATGTCGACTGTTGATGGACAGATGTTGACTGTTGATGGAGAGATGTTGACTGTTGATGGACAGATGTTGACTGTTGATGAACAGATGTCGACTGTTGATGGACAGATGTTGATTGTCGATGGACAGATGTCGACTGTTGATGGACAGATGTTGACTGTTGATGGACAGATGTCGATGGACAGATGTTGACTGTTGATGGACAGATGTTGACTGTTGATTGAAAGATGTTGACTGTTGATGGACAGATGTTGACTGTTGATGAACAGATGTCGACTGTTGATGGACAGATGTTGACTGTTGATGGACAGATGTTGACTGTTGATTGAAAGATGTTGACTGTTGATGGACAGATTTTGACTGTTGATGGACAGATGTCGATGGACAGATGTCGACTGTTGATGGACAGATGTCGACTGTTGATGGAGAGATGTTGACTGTTGATGGACAGATGTTGACTGTTGATGAACAGATGTTGACTGTTGATGGACAGATGTTGATTGTCGATGGACAGATGTCGACTGTTGATGGACAGATGTTGACTGTTGATGGACAGATGTCGATGGACAGATGTTGACTGTTGATTGACAGATGTCGACTGTTGATGGACAGATGTTGACTGTTGATGGAGAGATGTCGATGGACAAATGTTGACTGTTGATGGACAGATGTCGATGGACAGATGTTGACTGTTGATGAACAGATGTCGACTGTCGATGGACAGATGTTGACTGTCGATGGACAGATGTTGACTGTCGATGGACAGATGTCGACTGTTGATGGACAGATGTTGACTGTTGATGGACAGATGTCGACTGTTGATGGACAAATGTTCACTGTTGATGGACAGATGTTGACTGTTGATGGACAGATGTCGACTGTTGATGGACAAATGTTCACTGTTGATGGACAGATGTTGACTGTTGATGGACAGATGTTCACTGTTGATGGACAGATGTTGACTGTTGATGGACAGATGTCGATGGACAGATGTTGACTGTTGATGGACAGATGTTGACTGTTGATTGAAAGATGTTGACTGTTGATGGACAGATGTTGACTGTTGATGGACATATGTTGACTGTTGATCGACAGATGTCGACTGTTGATGGACAGATGTTGACTGTTGATGGACAGATGTCGATGGACAGATGTTGACTGTTGATGACAGATGTCGACTGTTGATGGACAGATGTTGACTGTTGATGAACAGATGTCAACTGTTGATGGACAGATGTTGACTGTTGATGGACAGATGTCGATGGACAGATGTCGACTGTTGATGGACAGATGTTGACTGTTGATGAACAGATGTCGACTGTTGATGGACAGATCTCGATGGACAGATGTTGACTGTTGATGGACAGATGTTGACTGTTGATGGACAGATGTTGACTGTTGATGGACAGATGTTGACTGTTGATGAACAGATGTTGACTGTTGATGGACAGATGTTGATTGTCGATGGACAGATGTCGACTGTTGATGGACAGATGTTGACTGTTGATGGACAGATGTCGATGGACAGATGTTGACTGTTGATTGACAGATGTCGACTGTTGATGGACAGATGTTGACTGTTGATGGAGAGATGTCGATGGACAAATGTTGACTGTTGATGGACAGATGTCGATGGACAGATGTTGACTGTTGATGGACAGATGTCGACTGTCGATGGACAGATGTTGACTGTCGATGGACAGATGTTGACTGTCGATGGACAGATGTCGACTGTTGATGGACAGATGTTGACTGTTGATGGACAGATGTCGACTGTTGATGGACAAATGTTCACTGTTGATGGACAGATGTTGACTGTTGATGGAGAGATGTCGATGGACAAATGTTGACTGTTGATGGACAGATGTCGATGGACAGATGTTGACTGTTGATGGACAGATGTCGACTGTCGATGGACAGATGTTGACTGTCGATGGACAGATGTTGACTGTCGATGGACAGATGTCGACTGTTGATGGACAGATGTTGACTGTTGATGGACAGATGTCGACTGTTGATGGACAAATGTTCACTGTTGATGGACAGATGTTGACTGTTGATGGACAGATGTTCACTGTTGATGGACAGATGTTGACTGTTGATGGACAGATGTCGATGGACAGATGTTGACTGTTGATGGACAGATGTTGACTGTTGATTGAAAGATGTTGACTGTTGATGGACAGATGTTGACTGTTGATGGACATATGTTGACTGTTGATCGACAGATGTCGACTGTTGATGGACAGATGTTGACTGTTGATGGACAGATGTCGATGGACAGATGTTGACTGTTGATGACAGATGTCGACTGTTGATGGACAGATGTTGACTGTTGATGAACAGATGTCAACTGTTGATGGACAGATGTTGACTGTTGATGGACAGATGTCGATGGACAGATGTCGACTGTTGATGGACAGATGTAGACTGTTGATGAACAGATGTCGACTGTTGATGGACAGATGTCGATGGACAGATGTTGACTGTTGATGGACAGATGTTGACTGTTGATGGACATATGTTGACTGTTGATCGACAGATGTCGACTGTTGATGGACAGATGTTGACTGTTGATTGACAGATGGTGACTGTTGATGGACAGATGTTCACTGTTGATGGACAGATGTTGACTGTTGATGGACAGATGTCGATGGACAGATGTTGACTGTTGATGGACAGATGTTGACTGTTGATTGAAAGATGTTGACTGTTGATGGACAGATGTTGACTGTTGATGGACATATGTTGACTGTTGATGGACAGATGTCGACTGTTGATGGACAGATGTCGATGGACAGATGTCGACTGTTGATGGACAGATGTCGACTGTTGATTGAAAGATGTTGACTGTTGATGGACAGATGTCGACTGTTGATGAACAGATGTCGACTGTTGATGAACAGATGTCGACTGTTGATGGACAGATGTCGATGGACAGATGTCGACTGTTGATGGACAGATGTCGACTGTTGATGGAGAGATGTTGACTGTTGATGGACAGATGTTGACTGTTGATGAACAGATGTCGACTGTTGATGGACAGATGTTGATTGTCGATGGACAGATGTCGACTGTTGATGGACAGATGTTGACTGTTGATGGACAGATGTCGATGGACAGATGTTGACTGTTGATGGACAGATGTTGACTGTTGATGAACAGATGTCGACTGTTGATGGACAGATGTCGATGGACAGATGTTGACTGTTGATGGACAGATGTTGACTGTTGATGGACATATGTTGACTGTTGATCGACAGATGTCGACTGTTGATGGACAGATGTTGACTGTTGATTGACAGATGGTGACTGTTGATGGACAGATGTTCACTGTTGATGGACAGATGTTGACTGTTGATGGACAGATGTCGATGGACAGATGTTGACTGTTGATGGACAGATGTTGACTGTTGATTGAAAGATGTTGACTGTTGATGGACAGATGTTGACTGTTGATGAACAGATGTCGACTGTTGATGGACAGATGTTGACTGTTGATGGACAGATGTTGACTGTTGATTGAAAGATGTTGACTGTTGATGGACAGATTTTGACTGTTGATGGACAGATGTCGATGGACAGATGTCGACTGTTGATGGACAGATGTCGACTGTTGATGGAGAGATGTTGACTGTTGATGGACAGATGTTGACTGTTGATGAACAGATGTTGACTGTTGATGGACAGATGTTGATTGTCGATGGACAGATGTCGACTGTTGATGGACAGATGTTGACTGTTGATGGACAGATGTCGATGGACAGATGTTGACTGTTGATTGACAGATGTCGACTGTTGATGGACAGATGTTGACTGTTGATGGAGAGATGTCGATGGACAAATGTTGACTGTTGATGGACAGATGTCGATGGACAGATGTTGACTGTTGATGGACAGATGTCGACTGTCGATGGACAGATGTTGACTGTCGATGGACAGATGTTGACTGTCGATGGACAGATGTCGACTGTTGATGGACAGATGTTGACTGTTGATGGACAGATGTCGACTGTTGATGGACAAATGTTCACTGTTGATGGACAGATGTTGACTGTTGATGGACAGATGTTCACTGTTGATGGACAGATGTTGACTGTTGATGGACAGATGTCGATGGACAGATGTTGACTGTTGATGGACAGATGTTGACTGTTGATTGAAAGATGTTGACTGTTGATGGACAGATGTTGACTGTTGATGGACATATGTTGACTGTTGATCGACAGATGTCGACTGTTGATGGACAGATGTTGACTGTTGATGGACAGATGTCGATGGACAGATGTTGACTGTTGATGACAGATGTCGACTGTTGATGGACAGATGTTGACTGTTGATGAACAGATGTCAACTGTTGATGGACAGATGTTGACTGTTGATGGACAGATGTCGATGGACAGATGTCGACTGTTGATGGACAGATGTCGACTGTTGATGACAGATGTCGACTGTTGATGGACAGATGTCGATGGACAGATGTTGACTGTTGATGGACAGATGTTGACTGTTGATGGACATATGTTGACTGTTGATCGACAGATGTCGACTGTTGATGGACAGATGTTGACTGTTGATGACAGATGTGACTGTTGATGGACAGATGTTCACTGTTGATGGACAGATGTTGACTGTTGATGGACAGATGTCGATGGACAGATGTTGACTGTTGATGGACAGATGTTGACTGTTGATTGACAGATGTTGACTGTTGATGGACAGATGTTGACTGTTGATGGACATATGTTGACTGTTGATGGACAGATGTCGACTGTTGATGGACAGATGTTGACTGTTGATGGACAGATGTCGATGGACAGATGTTGACTGTTGATGACAGATGTCGACTGTTGATGGACAGATGTTGACTGTTGATGGACAGATGTCACTGTTGATGGACAGATGTTGACTGTTGATGGACAGATGTCGATGGACAGATGTCGACTGTTGATGACAGATGTCGACTGTTGATGACAGATGTTGACTGTTGATGAACAGATGTCACTGTTGATGGACAGATGTTGACTGTTGATGGACAGATGTCGATGGACAGATGTTGACTGTTGATGACAGATGTCGACTGTTGATGGACAGATGTTGACTGTTGATGGACAGATGTTGACTGTCGATGGACAGATGTTGACTGTTGATTGACAGATGTTGACTGTTGATGGACAGATGTTGACTGTTGATGAACAGATGTCGACTGTTGATGGACAGATGTTGACTGTTGATGGACAGATGTCGATGGACAGATGTCGACTGTTGATGGACAGATGTCGACTGTTGATGGACAGATGTTGACTGTTGATGGACAGATGTTGACTGTTGATGGACAGATGTTGACTGTTGATGGACAGATGTTGACTGTTGATGGACAGATGTTGACTGTTGATGGACAGATGTCGATGGACAGATGTTGACTGTTGATTGACAGATGTCGACTGTTGATGGACAGATGTTGACTGTTGATGGACAGATGTCGATGGACAGATGTTGACTGTTGATGGACAGATGTCGATGGACAGATGTTGACTGTTGATTGAAAGATGTCGACTGTCGATGGACAGATGTTGACTGTCGATGGACAGATGTTGACTGTCGATGGACAGATGTCGACTGTTGATGGACAGATGTTGACTGTTGATGGACAGATGTTGACTGTTGATGGACAGATGTCGATGGACAGATGTTGACTGTTGATGGACAGATGTCGACTGTCGATGGACAGATGTTGACTGTCGATGGACAGATGTTGACTGACGATGGACAGATGTTGACTGTTGATGGACAGATGTCGACTGTTGATGGACAGATGTCGACTGTTGATGGACAGATGTTGACTGTTGATGGACAGATGTTGACTGTTGATGGACAGATGTTGACTGTTGATGACAGATGTCGACTGTTGATGGACAGATGTTGACTGTTGATGGACAGATGTTGACTGTTGATGGACAGATGTTGACTGTTGATGAACAGATGTCGACTGTTGATGGACAGATGTTGATTGTCGATGGACAGATGTCGACTGTTGATGGACAGATGTTGACTGTCGATGGACAGATGTCGATGGACAGATGTTGACTGTTGATGGACAGATGTTGACTGTCGATGGACAGATGTTGACTGTTGATGGACAGATGTTGACTGTTGATGACAGATGTCGACTGTTGATGGACAGATGTTGACTGTTGATGGACAGATGTTGACTGTTGATTGAAAGATGTTGACTGTTGATGGACAGATTTTGACTGTTGATGGACAGATGTCGATGGACAGATGTCGACTGTTGATGGACAGATGTCGACTGTTGATGGAGAGATGTTGACTGTTGATGGACAGATGTTGACTGTTGATGAACAGATGTTGACTGTTGATGGACAGATGTTGATGTCGATGGACAGATGTTGACTGTTGATGGACAGATGTTGACTGTTGATGGACAGATGTCGATGGACAGATGTTGACTGTTGATGGACAGATGTTGACTGTTGATTGAAAGATGTTGACTGTTGATGGACAGATGTTGACTGTTGATGAACAGATGTCGACTGTTGATGGACAGATGTTGACTGTTGATGGACAGATGTTGACTGTTGATGGACAGATGTCGATGGACAGATGTTGACTGTTGATGGACAGATGTTGACTGTTGATGGACAGATGTTGACTGTTGATGGACAGATGTTGACTGTTGATGAACAGATGTCGACTGTTGATGGACAGATGTTGACTGTTGATGACAGATGTTGACTGTTGATGGACAGATGTTGACTGTTGATGACAGATGTCGACTGTTGATGGACAGATGTTGACTGTTGATGGACAGATGTTGACTGTTGATGGACAGATGTTGACTGTTGATGAACAGATGTTGACTGTTGATGGACAGATGTTGACTGTTGATGGACAGATGTCGATGGACAGATGTTGACTGTTGATGGACAGATGTTGACTGTTGATGGACAGATGTCGACTGTTGATGGACAGATGTTGACTGTTGATGGACAGATGTCGATGGACAGATGTTGACTGTTGATTGACAGATGTCGACTGTTGATGGACAGATGTTGACTGTTGATGGACAGATGTTGACTGTTGATGGACAGATGTCGACTGTTGATGGACAGATGTTGACTGTTGATGGACAGATGTCGATGGACAGATGTTGACTGTTGATTGAAAGATGTCGACTGTTGATGAACAGATGTTGACTGTTGATGGACAGATGCCGATGGACAGATGTTGACTGTCGATGGACAGATGTCGATGGACAGATGTTGACTGTTGATGGACAGATGTTGACTGTTGATGGACAGATGTCGACTGTTGATGGACAGATGTTGACTGTTGATGGACAGATGTCGATGGACAGATGTTGACTGTTGATGACAGATGTCGACTGTTGATGGACAGATGTTGACTGTTGATGGACAGATGTTGACTGTTGATGGACAGATGTTGACTGTTGATGGACAGATGTCGATGGACAGATGTTGACTGTTGATGGACAGATGTTGACTGTTGATTGAAAGATGTTGACTGTTGATGGACAGATGTTGACTGTTGATGAACAGATGTCGACTGTTGATGGACAGATGTTGACTGTTGATTGAAAGATGTTGACTGTTGATGGACAGATGTTGACTGTTGATGAACAGATGTCGACTGTTGATGGACAGATGTTGACTGTTGATGGACAGATGTTGACTGTTGATGGACAGATGTTGACTGTTGATGAACAGATGTTGACTGTTGATGGACAGATGTTGACTGTTGATGGACAGATGTCGATGGACAGATGTTGACTGTTGATGGACAGATGTTGACTGTTGATGGACAGATGTCGACTGTTGATGGACAGATGTTGACTGTTGATGGACAGATGTCGATGGACAGATGTTGACTGTTGATTGACAGATGTCGACTGTTGATGGACAGATGTTGACTGTTGATGGACAGATGTTGACTGTTGATGGACAGATGTCGACTGTTGATGGACAGATGTTGACTGTTGATGGACAGATGTCGATGGACAGATGTTGACTGTTGATTGAAAGATGTCGACTGTTGATGGACAGATGTTGACTGTTGATGGACAGATGCCGATGGACAGATGTTGACTGTCGATGGACAGATGTCGATGGACAGATGTTGACTGTTGATGGACAGATGTTGACTGTTGATGGACAGATGTCGACTGTTGATGGACAGATGTTGACTGTTGATGGACAGATGTCGATGGACAGATGTTGACTGTTGATTGACAGATGTCGACTGTTGATGGACAGATGTTGACTGTTGATGGACAGATGTTGACTGTTGATGGACAGATGTTGACTGTTGATGGACAGATGTCGATGGACAGATGTTGACTGTTGATGGACAGATGTTGACTGTTGATTGAAAGATGTTGACTGTTGATGGACAGATGTTGACTGTTGATGAACAGATGTCGACTGTTGATGGACAGATGTTGACTGTTGATTGAAAGATGTTGACTGTTGATGGACAGATGTTGACTGTTGATGAACAGATGTCGACTGTTGATGGACAGATGTTGACTGTTGATGGACAGATGTTGACTGTTGATGGACAGATGTTGACTGTTGATGACAGATGTGACTGTCGATGGACAGATGTTGACTGTTGATGGACAGATGTCGATGGACAGATGTCGACTGTTGATGGACAGATGTCGACTGTTGATGGACAGATGTCGACTGTTGATGGACAGATGTTGACTGTTGATGGACAGATGTCGATGGACAAATGTTGACTGTTGATGGACAGATGTCGACTGTTGATGGACAGATGTTGACTGTTGATGGACAGATGTTGACTGTTGATGGACAGATGTCGACTGTTGATGGACAGATGTTGACTGTTGATGGACAGATGTCGATGGACAGATGTTGACTGTTGATGACAGATGTCGACTGTTGATGGACAGATGTTGACTGTTGATGGACAGATGTCGATGGACAGATGTTGACTGTTGATGACAGATGTCGACTGTTGATGGACAGATGTTGACTGTCGATGGACAGATGTTGACTGTTGATGGACAGATGTCGACTGTTGATGGACAGATGTCGACTGTTGATGGACAGATGTCGACTGTTATGGACAGATGTTCACTGATGATGGACAGATGTTGACTGTTGATGGACAGATGTCGATGGACAGATGTTGACTGTTGATTGACAGATGTCGACTGTTGATGGACAGATGTTGACTGTTGATGGACAGATGTCGACTGTTGATGGACAGATGTTGACTGTTGATGGACAGATGTTGACTGTTGATGGACAGATGTCGACTGTTGATGGACAGATGTTGACTGTTGATGGACAGATGTCGACTGTTGATGGACAGATGCCTGAAGATGATCGAGTACTAAAACGTTAAAAACGTTATTAAAACTTTGTTTTTTGCAAATTAGTATTTGTCTGTACTAATAAACATATTGTTAAAAAAAAAAAAATCACACGTGTGTGCCGCTTAAGAACAAATCTGTCCTTGCGCGGTTCTTGAGGCCCATTGACTATGTGGAAACTTTAGAATGTACTGCAGAAATGTTGCATTTCCTAAAGCATTGCAGCCATGTAAAGTTGCTTCAGAAATATTTCTGCATGGTTTAAAAACATTAAAATAGCTTCTGTTTTTCAATCATCATCGGCGTTTTTAGAATAACTAGTTGAATGCGTGCGTACAGTTTGTTGTGAAAAAAAAAAAGCCGACATAAGATAATGATTGCTGTTGCACAAAACCCAAATGACTGTGGCTGAGCATTCCTGCAGACTTTGGCTTTGAGCGATGCTGTGGGGAAGCCACAGGTAAATAAAGACACTGCCAAAAAGATGTCATTATTGGACACTGCGCTGACACAAACTGCCAAAACAACTCAGGTCAAGTCAGGATTGAGGAATTTCACTGAAGGGATGTTATCTGCATTCTGCTCATAGTAACCAAACAATTGGACTGAATTACTCATGAATCTTGGGTTCCCAGGTTTGGTTTCTTTCTTTAGTTAAATATATATATTTAGATACTTCCTGAAATCCTGTTTAGTTTCATGAGTTTTTTTCTGAAAATGCCATCAAAGTTTTCTGATGGCCGATTTGTTTCTGAAATGTTGGTGTGTTTTGCATCTTGGTGCCACCGCAGACAAAAGACTTGAGACAAAAAAAACAACTAAGAGAGAAAAATACATACCGGAGGAGAACAAGTGTGACAAACAGAGCCAACAACAGAAGACAGAATAGTTGTACAGATCTCCAAACAGCAAACATTTACCCACAAATCGAGGCAAACCAGTATTTAAGTGCAAAAAATACTGGAGCCAACATGGGACTATTTCTTTCACTTCCTCCTTCTCGTTTACATGAAACAGACAGTTACCCGCATGCATTACAAACTGCAAAGCCTCTCTTTGTTATCAAAGCTGTCTGGCCATAAGACACAGGTTGTAACACACTTGTTTTATGTGGTATGTTGGAAGCTTTCAGAGTTACCAGCCAAAAATTCATAATAATAACATTTGCATCGCTTAATGCCTCCGTAATTTCTGAGATCAGACATGGTTAGGAACTTGCATACTACAAAACTGGGAGCTAAAGCCAGTGAAGGGCGACAAAGATGGTGTGATTTGATCTTGCCACTCAGAGTTTGTTGCAGTAAAAGCCCGGGAGCAACTGTGCAATATCTCAGGCTTTGTATGTATGCTTTCACGTATGAATATATACATGGAAGCATATATACGTAGGCGCAAACAGTGCAATCTGCAGCCTGTTCTCATGAAGCATTCGTACAAACACACACACACACACACACACACACTCACAAACACACATACACACACACACACACACACACACACACACACACTCACTCACACACACGCGCGCACACACACACACACACACACACACACACACACACAGAGCAGTACTGAGGTTCGTCCGTGACAAGACGCCATAAATTAATGATTTTATATGTTTTTGACATTATAAAAATAATTCAACCCTCAAAGCCAGCTGATCATCACTTAAGATAATTGAGGCCTTTTTAAAAATAATTATGCAGTTAGGAAAGTGTTGTGAGCGACACAAAGGAGCCCAATTTTTTTTTTCATTTAGTTTTCGCCCATATATCTATGTTATGTAGCTGATAAAAAATTGAATTGGTCCTACACATTCTGTCATCTTTTCACTCAAAACCATGTTAAAGGAATTGTGATTTGAAAATCTCCAAAACAACCAAACCAAAGTTTTTTTCTACCAAGTTCAAGGAAAAGAAAATTAAGTTTCAACATAGTTGTAAAATAACTGAAACTACATTTGGTTTTGTCAGTCATCACTGCATGTCATCATTGTCACTCTCAATGAAAGAAGGGCTGCTATGCTGGAACTGACGCAGCGCCCGTTTGGAGCACGTTGTTCCCACAACACATTCTCACTCCCATCGCTTCAAAAAGCGATGCTTGGTCAGGTGCCTTTGGCGTTTGTTATTAACGCAAAAAGTCTCCTTTAGCGTCATATTTAGACGCAATTGGTCGGGACTCTTAGCGTCACTTTTTGAAGCTCTGGGTCGGGACGTACATTTACAGTTTTATACAATCGCTATGACAATTTTTTTAACAGCTTTTCTAAACTCTTAAAGCACCAACACACCTACAACACACAATTGGCAAAACAGTTCATTTCATTCTCAAAATCACACATTGTAAACTAAACTCCAACACTGATTTTCAAAATACAATAATACACTAACACAATGTACTATGTCTACCAAAACAATGCAATCATTTCTCAAAATCAAATAATTCTTCCGAAACACTAACATGTTCTCTTCCAACAGGAACATTTAGTCAATCACTGCACAATGTCATAAAAACACTAACATCAGATGGAATTACAGAAACTACATATATTTGATACGTGTCAGGTCTGCCCTTATACAATAATAATAGACAATAGTACATTGTATTGATTATAGATTGTGTTTTGCACTGCAGTTTCTCTTGAAGCCTTTCTACATTTTTGTTTTGTTGGGTTTAGTAAATGTATGCATTTTGTTTCTTTTGCTGCAGAAATTCAATATCGAAAATGAATGACCCATCTCAGAGTAGCTTTATAGAATGTACGGTCTATGAAAAACAGAAGACAGAGACAGAATTGTCCTAGAACTCGTCTTCCTCTCCCTTGTGCAGGCATTTTCCTCATTTCTTTGTGTTCATCTATATTGTTCAAATAGGACCTCTGTATGTACTACCATATGATCAAGCGATTGAAAGAACCTCAACACCTGAGTGTGTTTCCTAGATGTCAATCAGCTGTGATCCATCTATTTGCATAACTTCAATCAGCTGTTTCTCAGTAGCAATGGAACAAAATCAAGGGGATATATTTGTGTTTACAATATGAACAGCTGTTCACTTTGACTTTAGCCTATACGTTAGGTTTAGAACATGATGTTATCTGTTCTGACATACAGAGTGAAAGCATTTGTAAATTTGGCAGTAAAGATCCATTGTTTTGGTCTTGGTTGAGCTTGTGTGTAAAATAAGTTCAAGCATTTTAAATTGGTGTTAACTGTATGCATTTTGTGTCAAAGCATCAAGAAATAATTGTATACAGGGGCGGCGTATAGGGGGGAAAAGTTTGGACAATTCCAAGGGCCCATGACTGACAGGGGACCCAAACAATAGGTAAGAACTAATATAAAATTATTAAACCATCATCATTCAGTATATATATTTCAAATATAATAATAAAATGAATGATCTCTTTGTTTTTACTTGTTTTTGGCAGTAAAAGTGTTACGGTTTAGGGATATTTCTGTTACCAGTTTGTTCATTTCTGTTGCCTTTATTGTTTTATTGTGTATGATTCCTGTGTTCTGTGTTCTGTGTTGTCAAGTTTCTGTGTTTAGTTGTGATTTCAGGTTTTTGTTAGTGTTCCTGTTTCCTGTTTTATTTTGATAGTCTGTTTTCTGTCCTGTCATTTCTAGTTTTACTTTTTACCTTTGTTGATTGTCCTGCCCCGCCCTGATGTGTTTCACCTGTCGTGTCACCTGTCCCTCATTTGTTCATTACCTCTTGTATTTAACCCCTGTGTTCCCTTTGTCTCTTGTCAGATCGTTTTGTATTCCCCCGTGTCAGTGTGTGTGTGTGTCTGCGTCAGTCTCTCCTTTTTCTCCCCGGTATTAGTTTTTGCCTGCAGCTCACAGTCCATAATTTATGGACCAATGGACAGATGTTGACTGTTGATGGACAGATGTCGACTGTCGATGGACAGATGTCAACTGTCGATGGAGAGATGTTGACTGTTGATGGACAGATGTTGACTGTTGATTGACAGATGTTGACTGTTGATGGACAGATGTTGACTGTTGATGGACAGATGTTGACTGTTGATGGACAGATGTCGATGGACAGATGTTGACTGTTGATGACAGATGTCGACTGTTGATGGACAGATGTTGACAGTTGATGAACAGATGTCGACTGTTGATGGACAGATGTTGACTGTTGATGGACAGATGTCGATGGACAGATGTCGATTGTTGATGGACAGATGTCGACTGTTGATGGACAGATGTCGACTGTTGATGGACAGATGTTCACTGTTGATGGACAGATGTTGACTGTTGGACAGATGTTGACTGTTGATCGACAGATGTCGACTGTTGATGGACAGATGTTGACTGTTGATGGACAGATGTCGATGGACAGATTTTGACTGTTGATGACAGATGTCGACTGTTGATGGACAGATGTTGACTGTTGATGAACAGATGTCAACTGTTGATGGACAGATGTTGACTGTCGATGGACAGATGTTGACTGTCGATGGACAGATGTCGACTGTTGATGGACAGATGTCGATGGACAGATGTTGACTGTTGATGGACAGATGTCGACTGTTGGACAGATGCCGATGGACAGATGTTGACTGTTGATGGACAGATGTTGACTGTCGATGGACAGATGTCAACTGTCGATGGACAGATGTCGACTGTTGATGGACAGATGTCGATGGACAGATGTTGACTGTTGATGGACAGATGTTGACTGTCGATGGACAGATGTCAACTGTCGATGGACAGATGTCGACTGTTGATGGACAGATGTCGATGGACAGATTTTGACTGTTGATGACAGATGTCGACTGTTGATGGACAGATGTTGACTGTTGATGAACAGATGTCAACTGTTGATGGACAGATGTTGACTGTCGATGGACAGATGTTGACTGTCGATGGACAGATGTCGACTGTTGATGGACAGATGTCGATGGACAGATGTTGACTGTTGATGGACAGATGTCGACTGTTGGACAGATGCCGATGGACAGATGTTGACTGTTGATGGACAGATGTTGACTGTCGATGGACAGATGTCAACTGTCGATGGACAGATGTCGACTGTTGATGGACAGATGTCGATGGACAGATGTTGACTGTTGATGGACAGATGTTGACTGTTGATGGACAGATGTCGACTGTTGATGGACAGATGTTGACTGTTGATGGACAGATGTCGATGGACAGATGTTGACTGTTGATTGACAGATGTCGACTGTTGATGGACAGATGTTGACTGTTGATGGACAGATGTTGACTGTTGATGGACAGATGTTGACTGTTGATGGACATATGTTGACTGTTGATGAACAGATGTCGACTGTTGATGGACAGATGTTGATTGTTGATGGACAGATGTTGACTGTTGATGGACAGATGTTGACTGTTGATGGACAGATGTTGACTGTTGATGGACAGATGTCAACTGTTGATGGACAGATGTCGACTGTTGATGGACAGATGTTGACTGTTGATGGACAGATGTCGATGGACAGATGTTGACTGTTGATGGACAGATGTCAACTGTCGATGGACAGATGTTGACTGTTGATTGACAGATGTTGACTGTTGATGGACAGATGTTGACTGTTGATGGACAGATGTTGACTGTTGATGGACAGATGTCGATGGACAGATGTTGACTGTTGATGACAGATGTCGACTGTTGATGGACAGATGTTGACAGTTGATGAACAGATGTCGATGGACAGATGTTGACTGTTGATGACAGATGTTGACTGTTGATGGACAGATGTCGACTGTTGGACAGATGCCGATGGACAGATGTCAACTGTCGATGGACAGATGTCGACTGTTGATGGACAGATGTCGATGGACAGATGTTGACTGTTGATGGACAGATGTTGACTGTCGATGGACAGATGTCAACTGTCGATGGACAGATGTCGACTGTTGATGGACAGATGTCGATGGACAGATTTTGACTGTTGATGACAGATGTCGACTGTTGATGGACAGATGTTGACTGTTGATGAACAGATGTCAGCTGTTGATGGACAGATGTTGACTGTCGATGGACAGATGTTGACTGTCGATGGACAGATGTCGACTGTTGATGGACAGATGTCGATGGACAGATGTTGACTGTTGATGGACAGATGTCGACTGTTGGACAGATGCCGATGGACAGATGTTGACTGTTGATGGACAGATGTTGACTGTCGATGGACAGATGTCAACTGTCGATGGACAGATGTCGACTGTTGATGGACAGATGTCGATGGACAGATGTTGACTGTTGATGGACAGATGTTGACTGTTGATGGACAGATGTCGACTGTTGATGGACAGATGTTGACTGTTGATGGACAGATGTCGATGGACAGATGTTGACTGTTGATTGACAGATGTCGACTGTTGATGGACAGATGTTGACTGTTGATGGACAGATGTTGACTGTTGATGGACAGATGTTGACTGTTGATGGACATATGTTGACTGTTGATGAACAGATGTCGACTGTTGATGGACAGATGTTGATTGTTGATGGACAGATGTTGACTGTTGATGGACAGATGTTGACTGTTGATGGACAGATGTTGACTGTTGATGGACAGATGTCAACTGTTGATGGACAGATGTCGACTGTTGATGGACAGATGTTGACTGTTGATGGACAGATGTCGACTGTTGATGGACAGATGCCTGAAGATGATCGAGTACTAAAACGTTGCCTGTTATTAAAACTTTATGTTTTTTGCAAATTAGTATTTGTCTGTACTAATAAACATATTGTTAAAAAAAAAAAATCGACAGATGTCGATGGACAGATGTTGACTGTTGATGGACAGATGTCGACTGTCGATGGACAGATGTCAACTGTCGATGGAGAGATGTTGACTGTTGATGGACAGATGTTGACTGTTGATTGACAGATGTTGACTGTTGATGGACAGATGTTGACTGTTGATGGACAGATGTTGACTGTTGATGGACAGATGTTGACTGTTGATGGACAGATGTCGATGGACAGATGTTGACTGTTGATGACAGATGTCGACTGTTGATGGACAGATGTTGACAGTTGATGAACAGATGTCGACTGTTGATGGACAGATGTTGACTGTTGATGGACAGATGTCGATGGACAGATGTCGATTGTTGATGGACAGATGTCGACTGTTGATGGACAGATGTCGACTGTTGATGGACAGATGTTCACTGTTGATGGACAGATGTTGACTGTTGATGGACAGATGTCGATGGACAGATGTTGACTGTTGATGGACAGATGTTGACTGTTGATTGAAAGATGTTGACTGTTGATGGACAGATGTTGACTGTTGATGGACAGATGTTGACTGTTGATGGACAGATGTCGATGGACAGATGTCGATTGTTGATGGACAGATGTCGACTGTTGATGGACAGATGTCGACTGTTGATGGACAGATGTTCACTGTTGATGGACAGATGTTGACTGTTGATGGACAGATGTCGATGGACAGATGTTGACTGTTGATGGACAGATGTTGACTGTTGATTGAAAGATGTTGACTGTTGATGGACAGATGTTGACTGTTGATGGACATATGTTGACTGTTGATCGACAGATGTCAACTGTTGATGGACAGATGTTGACTGTTGATGGACAGATGTTGACTGTTGATGGACAGATGTCGATGGACAGATTTTGACTGTTGATGACAGATGTCGACTGTTGATGGACAGATGTTGACTGTTGATGAACAGATGTCAACTGTTGATGGACAGATGTTGACTGTTGATGGACAGATGTCGATGGACAGATGTCGACTGTTGATGGACAGATGTCGACTGTTGATGAACAGATGTCGACTGTTGATGGACAGATGTCGATGGACAGATTTTGACTGTTGATGACAGATGTCGACTGTTGATGGACAGATGTTGACTGTTGATGAACAGATGTCAACTGTTGATGGACAGATGTTGACTGTCGATGGACAGATGTTGACTGTCGATGGACAGATGTCGACTGTTGATGGACAGATGTCGATGGACAGATGTTGACTGTTGATGGACAGATGTCGACTGTTGGACAGATGCCGATGGACAGATGTTGACTGTTGATGGACAGATGTTGACTGTCGATGGACAGATGTCAACTGTTGATGGACAGATGTCGACTGTTGATGGACAGATGTCGATGGACAGATGTTGACTGTTGATGGACAGATGTTGACTGTTGATGGACAGATGTCGACTGTTGATGGACAGATGTTGACTGTTGATGGACAGATGTCGATGGACAGATGTTGACTGTTGATTGACAGATGTCGACTGTTGATGGACAGATGTTGACTGTTGATGGACAGATGTTGACTGTTGATGGACAGATGTTGACTGTTGATGAACAGATGTCGACTGTTGATGGACAGATGTTGACTGTTGATGGACATATGTTGACTGTTGATGAACAGATGTCGACTGTTGATGGACAGATGTTGATTGTTGATGGACAGATGTTGACTGTTGATGGACAGATGTTGACTGTTGATGGACAGATGTTGACTGTTGATGGACAGATGTCAACTGTTGATGGACAGATGTCGACTGTTGATGGACAGATGTTGACTGTTGATGGACAGATGTCGACTGTTGATGGACAGATGCCTGAAGATGATCGAGTACTAAAACGTTGCCTGTTATTAAAACTTTATGTTTTTTGCAAATTAGTATTTGTCTGTACTAATAAACATATTGTTAAAAAAAAAAAATCGACAGATGTCGATGGACAGATGTTGACTGTTGATGGACAGATGTCGACTGTCGATGGACAGATGTCAACTGTCGATGGAGAGATGTTGACTGTTGATGGACAGATGTTGACTGTTGATTGACAGATGTTGACTGTTGATGGACAGATGTTGACTGTTGATGGACAGATGTTGACTGTTGATGGACAGATGTTGACTGTTGATGGACAGATGTCGATGGACAGATGTTGACTGTTGATGACAGATGTCGACTGTTGATGGACAGATGTTGACAGTTGATGAACAGATGTCGACTGTTGATGGACAGATGTTGACTGTTGATGGACAGATGTCGATGGACAGATGTCGATTGTTGATGGACAGATGTCGACTGTTGATGGACAGATGTCGACTGTTGATGGACAGATGTTCACTGTTGATGGACAGATGTTGACTGTTGATGGACAGATGTCGATGGACAGATGTTGACTGTTGATGGACAGATGTTGACTGTTGATTGAAAGATGTTGACTGTTGATGGACAGATGTTGACTGTTGATGGACATATGTTGACTGTTGATCGACAGATGTCAACTGTTGATGGACAGATGTTGACTGTTGATGGACAGATGTTGACTGTTGATGGACAGATGTCGATGGACAGATTTTGACTGTTGATGACAGATGTCGACTGTTGATGGACAGATGTTGACTGTTGATGAACAGATGTCAACTGTTGATGGACAGATGTTGACTGTTGATGGACAGATGTCGATGGACAGATGTCGACTGTTGATGGACAGATGTCGACTGTTGATGGACAGATGTCGACTGTTGATGGACAGATGTTCACTGTTGATGGACAGATGTTGACTGTTGATGGACAGATGTCGATGGACAGATGTTGACTGTTGATTGACAGATGTCGACTGTTGATGGACAGATGTTGATTGTTGATGAACAGATGTCGACTGTTGATGGACAGATGTTGACTGTTGATGGACAGATGTCGACTGTTGATGGACAGATGCCTGAAGATGATCGAGTACTAAAACGTTGCCTGTTATTAAAACTTTATGTTTTTTGCAAATTAGTATTTGTCTGTACTAATAAACATATTGTTAAAAAAAAATCGACAGATGTCGATGGACAGATGTTGACTGTTGATGGACAGATGTCGACTGTTGGACAGATGCCGATGGACAGATGTTGACTGTTGATGGACAGATGTCGACTGTCGATGGACAGATGTCAACTGTCGATGGACAGATATCGACTGTTGATGGACAGATGTCGATGGACAGATGTTGACTGTTGATGGACAGATGTTGACTGTTGATGGACAGATGTCGATGGACAGATGTTGACTGTTGATGACAGATGTCGACTGTGGATGGACAGATGTTGACTGTTGATGAACAGATGTCGACTGTTGATGGACAGATGTTGACTGTTGAAGGACAGATGTCGATGGACAGATGTCGACTGTTGATGGACAGATGTCGACTGTTGATTGACAGATGTCGACTGTTGATGGACAGATGTTGACTGTTGATGGACAGATGTTGACTGTTGATGAACAGATGTCGACTGTTGATGGACAGATGTCGACTGTTGATGGACAGATGTCGACTGTTGATGGACAGATGTTGACTGTTGATGGACAGATGTCGACTGTTGATGGACAGATGCCTGAAGATGATCGAGTACTAAAACGTTGCCTGTTATTAAAACTTTATGTTTTTTGCAAATTAGTATTTGTCTGTACTAATAAACATATTGTTAAAAAAAAATAAAACAGATGTCGATGGACAGATGTTGACTGTTGATGGACAGATGTCGACTGTTGGACAGATGCCGATGGACAGATGTTGACTGTTGATGGACAGATGTCGACTGTCGATGGACAGATGTCAACTGTCGATGGACAGATATCGACTGTTGATGGACAGATGTCGATGGACAGATGTTGACTGTTGATGGACAGATGTCAACTGTTGATGGACAGATGTCGACTGTTGATGGACAGATGTTGACTGTTGATGGACAGATGTCGACTGTTGATGGACAGATGCCTGAAGATGATCGAGTACTAAAACGTTGCCTGTTATTAAAACTTTATGTTTTTTGCAAATTAGTATTTGTCTGTACTAATAAACATATTGTTAAAAAAAAATCGACAGATGTCGATGGACAGATGTTGACTGTTGATGGACAGATGTCGACTGTCGATGGACAGATGTCAACTGTCGATGGAGAGATGTTGACTGTTGATGGACAGATGTTGACTGTTGATTGACAGATGTTGACTGTTGATGGACAGATGTTGACTGTTGATGGACAGATGTTGACTGTTGATGGACAGATGTTGACTGTTGATGGACAGATGTCGATGGACAGATGTTGACTGTTGATGACAGATGTCGACTGTTGATGGACAGATGTTGACAGTTGATGAACAGATGTCGACTGTTGATGGACAGATGTTGACTGTTGATGGACAGATGTCGATGGACAGATGTCGATTGTTGATGGACAGATGTCGACTGTTGATGGACAGATGTCGACTGTTGATGGACAGATGTTCACTGTTGATGGACAGATGTTGACTGTTGATGGACAGATGTCGATGGACAGATGTTGACTGTTGATGGACAGATGTTGACTGTTGATTGAAAGATGTTGACTGTTGATGGACAGATGTTGACTGTTGATGGACATATGTTGACTGTTGATCGACAGATGTCGACTGTTGATGGACAGATGTTGACTGTTGATGGACAGATGTTGACTGTTGATGGACAGATGTCGATGGACAGATTTTGACTGTTGATGACAGATGTCGACTGTTGATGGACAGATGTTGACTGTTGATGAACAGATGTCAACCGTTGATGGACAGATGTTGACTGTTGATGGACAGATGTCGATGGACAGATGTCGACTGTTGATGGACAGATGTCGACTGTTGATGGACAGATGTCGACTGTTGATGGACAGATGTTCACTGTTGATGGACAGATGTTGACTGTTGATGGACAGATGTCGATGGACAGATGTTGACTGTTGATTGACAGATGTCGACTGTTGATGGACAGATGTTGATTGTTGATGAACAGATGTCGACTGTTGATGGACAGATGTCGACTGTTGATGGACAGATGTCGACTGTTGATGGACAGATGTTGACTGTTGATGGACAGATGTCGACTGTTGATGGACAGATGCCTGAAGATGATCGAGTACTAAAACGTTGCCTGTTATTAAAACTTTATGTTTTTTGCAAATTAGTATTTGTCTGTACTAATAAACATATTGTTAAAAAAAAATCGACAGATGTCGATGGACAGATGTTGACTGTTGATGGACAGATGTCGACTGTTGGACAGATGCCGATGGACAGATGTTGACTGTTGATGGACAGATGTCGACTGTCGATGGACAGATGTCAACTGTCGATGGACAGATATCGACTGTTGATGGACAGATGTCGATGGACAGATGTTGACTGTTGATGGACAGATGTTGACTGTTGATGGACAGATGTCGATGGACAGATGTTGACTGTTGATGACAGATGTCGACTGTTGATGGACAGATGTTGACTGTTGATGAACAGATGTCGACTGTTGATGGACAGATGTCGACTGTTGATGGACAGATGTCGACTGTTGATTGACAGATGTCGACTGTTGATGGACAGATGTTGACTGTTGATGGACAGATGTTGACTGTTGATGAACAGATGTCGACTGTTGATGGACAGATGTCGACTGTTGATGGACAGATGTCGACTGTTGATGGACAGATGTTGACTGTTGATGGACAGATGTCGACTGTTGATGGACAGATGCCTGAAGATGATCGAGTACTAAAACGTTGCCTGTTATTAAAACTTTATGTTTTTTGCAAATTAGTATTTGTCTGTACTAATAAACATATTGTTAAAAAAAAATCGACAGATGTCGATGGACAGATGTTGACTGTTGATGGACAGATGTCGACTGTTGGACAGATGCCGATGGACAGATGTTGACTGTTGATGGACAGATGTCGACTGTCGATGGACAGATGTCAACTGTCGATGGACAGATATCGACTGTTGATGGACAGATGTCGATGGACAGATGTTGACTGTTGATGGATAGATGTTGACTGTTGATGGACAGATGTCGATGGACAGATGTTGACTGTTGATGACAGATGTCGACTGTTGATGGACAGATGTTGACTGTTGATGAACAGATGTCGACTGTTGATGGACAGATGTTGACTGTTGATGGACAGATGTCGATGGACAGATGTCGACTGTTGATGGACAGATGTCGACTGTTGATGGACAGATGTCGACTGTTGATGGACAGATGTCGACTGTTAATGGACAGATGTTCACTGATGATGGACAGATGTTGACTGTTGATGGACAGATGTCGATGGACAGATGTTGACTGTTGATTGACAGATGTCGACTGTTGATGGACAGATGTTGACTGTTGATGGACAGATGTTGACTGTTGATGAACAGATTTCGACTGTTGATGGACAGATGTCGACTGTTGATGGACAGATGTTGATTGTTGATGGACAGATGTTGACTGTTGATGGACAGATGTCGACTGTTGATGGACAGATGTTGACTGTTGATGGACAGATGTCGACTGTTGATGGACAGATGTTGACTGTTGATGGACAGATGTCGACTGTTGATGGACAGATGCCTGAAGATGATTGAGTACTAAAACGTTGCCTGTTATTAAAACTTTATGTTTTTTGCAAATTAGTGTTTGTCTGTACTAATAAACATATTGTTAAAAAAAAATCGACAGATGTCGATGGACAGATGTTGACTGTTGATGGACAGATGTCGACTGTTGGACAGATGCCGATGGACAGATGTTGACTGTTGATGGACAGATGTCGACTGTCGATGGACAGATGTCAACTGTCGATGGACAGATATCGACTGTTGATGGACAGATGTCGATGGACAGATGTTGACTGTTGATGGACAGATGTTGACTGTTGATGGACAGATGTCGATGGACAGATGTTGACTGTTGATGACAGATGTCGACTGTTGATGGACAGATGTTGACTGTTGATGAACAGATGTCGACTGTTGATGGACAGATGTTGACTGTTGATGGACAGATGTCGATGGACAGATGTCGACTGTTGATGGACAGATGTCGACTGTTGATGGACAGATGTCGACTGTTGATGGACAGATGTCGACTGTTAATGGACAGATGTTCACTGATGATGGACAGATGTTGACTGTTGATGGACAGATGTCGATGGACAGATGTTGACTGTTGATTGACAGATGTCGACTGTTGATGGACAGATGTTGACTGTTGATGGACAGATGTTGACTGTTGATGAACAGATTTCGACTGTTGATGGACAGATGTCGACTGTTGATGGACAGATGTTGATTGTTGATGGACAGATGTTGACTGTTGATGGACAGATGTCGACTGTTGATGGACAGATGTTGACTGTTGATGGACAGATGTCGACTGTTGATGGACAGATGTTGACTGTTGATGGACAGATGTCGACTGTTGATGGACAGATGCCTGAAGATGATTGAGTACTAAAACGTTGCCTGTTATTAAAACTTTATGTTTTTTGCAAATTAGTATTTGTCTGTACTAATAAACATATTGTTAAAAAAAAAAAAATCACGCGTGTGTGCCGCTTAAGAACAAATCTGTCCTTGCGCGGTTCTTGAGGCCCATTGACTATGTGGAAACTTTAGAATGTACTGCAGAAATGTTGCATTTCCTAAAGCATTGCAGCCACGTAAAGTTGCTTCAGAAATATTTCTGCATGGTTTAAAAACATTAAAATAGCTTCTGTTTTTCAATCATCATCGGCGTTTTTAGAATAACTAGTTGAATGCGTGCGTACAGTTTGTTGTGAAAAAAAAAAAGCCGACATAAGATAATGATTGCTGTTGCACAAAACCCAAATGACTGTGGCTGAGCATTCCTGCAGACTTTGGCTTTGAGCGATGCTGTGGGGAAGCCACAGGTAAATAAAGACACTGCCAAAAAGATGTCATTATTGGACACTGCGCTGACACAAACTGCCAAAACAACTCAGGTCAAGTCAGGATTGAGGAATTTCACTGAAGGGATGTTATCTGCATTCTGCTCATAGTAACCAAACAATTGGACTGAATTACTCATGAATCTTGGGTTCCCAGGTTTGGTTTCTTTCTTTAGTTAAATATATATATTTAGATACTTCCTGAAATCCTGTTTAGTTTCATGAGTTTTTTTCTGAAAATGCCATCAAAGTTTTCTGATGGCCGATTTGTTTCTGAAATGTTGGTGTGTTTTGCATCTTGGTGCCACCGCAGACAAAAGACTTGAGACAAAAAAAACAATTAAGAGAGAAAAATACATACCGGAGGAGAACAAGTGTGACAAACAGAGCCAACAACAGAAGACAGAATAGTTGTACAGATCTCCAAACAGCAAACATTTACCCACAAATCGAGGCAAACCAGTATTTAAGTGCAAAAAATACTGGAGCCAACATGGGACTATTTCTTTCACTTCCTCGTTCTCGTTTACATGATACAGACAGTTACCCGCATGCATTACAAACTGCAAAGCCTCTCTTTGTTATCAAAGCTGTCTGGCCATAAGACACAGGTTGTAACACACTTGTTTTATGTGGTATGTTGGAAGCTTTCAGAGTTACCAGCCAAAAATTCATAATAATAACATTTGCATCGCTTAATGCCTCCGTAATTTCTGAGATCAGACATGGTTAGGAACTTGCATACTACAAAACTGGGAGCTAAAGCCAGTGAAGGGCGACAAAGATGGTGTGATTTGATCTTGCCACTCAGAGTTTGTTGCAGTAAAAGCCCGGGAGCAACTGTGCAATATCTCAGGCTTTGTATGTATGCTTTCACGTATGAATATATACATGGAAGCATATATACGTAGGCGCAAACAGTGCAATCTGCAGCCTGTTCTCATGAAGCATTCGTACAAACACACACACACACACACACACACACTCACAAACACACACACACACACACACACACACACACACACACACACACACTCACTCACACACACGCGCGCACACACACACACACACACACACACACACAGAGCAGTACTGAGGTTCGTCCGTGACAAGACGCCATAAATTAATGATGTTTTTGACATTATAAAAATAATTCAACCCTCAAAGCCAGCTGATCATCACTTAAGATAATTGAGGCCTTTTTAAAAATAATTATGCAGTTAGGAAAGTGTTGTGAGCGACACAAAGGAGCCCAATTTTTTTTTTCATTTAGTTTTCGCCCATATATCTATGTTATGTAGCTGATAAAAAATTGAATTGGTCCTACACATTCTGTCATCTTTTCACTCAAAACCATGTTAAAGGAATTGTGATTTGAAAATCTCCAAAACAACCAAACCAAAGTTTTTTTCTACCAAGTTCAAGGAAAAGAAAATTAAGTTTCAACATAGTTGTAAAATAACTGAAACTACATTTGGTTTTGTCAGTCATCACTGCATGTCATCATTGTCACTCTCAATGAAAGAAGGGCTGCTATGCTGGAACTGACGCAGCGCCCGTTTGGAGCACGTTGTTCCCACAACACATTCTCACTCCCATCGCTTCAAAAAGCGATGCTTGGTCAGGTGCCTTTGGCGTTTGTTATTAACGCAAAAAGTCTCCTTTAGCGTCATATTTAGACGCAATTGGTCGGGACTCTTAGCGTCACTTTTTGAAGCTCTGGGTCGGGACGTACATTTACAGTTTTATACAATCGCTATGACAATTTTTTTAACAGCTTTTCTAAACTCTTAAAGCACCAACACACCTACAACACACAATTGGCAAAACAGTTCATTTCATTCTCAAAATCACACATTGTAAACTAAACTCCAACACTGATTTTCAAAATACAATAATACACTAACACAATGTACTATGTCTACCAAAACAATGCAATCATTTCTCAAAATCAAATAATTCTTCCGAAACACTAACATGTTCTCTTCCAACAGGAACATTTAGTCAATCACTGCACAATGTCATAAAAACACTAACATCAGATGGAATTACAGAAACTACATATATTTGATACGTGTCAGGTCTGCCCTTATACAATAATAATAGACAATAGTACATTGTATTGATTATAGATTGTGTTTTGCACTGCAGTTTCTCTTGAAGCCTTTCTACATTTTTGTTTTGTTGGGTTTAGTAAATGTATGCATTTTGTTTCTTTTGCTGCAGAAATTCAATATCGAAAATGAATGACCCATCTCAGAGTAGCTTTATAGAATGTACGGTCTATGAAAAACAGAAGACAGAGACAGAATTGTCCTAGAACTCGTCTTCCTCTCCCTTGTGCAGGCATTTTCCTCATTTCTTTGTGTTCATCTATATTGTTCAAATAGGACCTCTGTATGTACTACCATATGATCAAGCGATTGAAAGAACCTCAACACCTGAGTGTGTTTCCTAGATGTCAATCAGCTGTGATCCATCTATTTGCATAACTTCAATCAGCTGTTTCTCAGTAGCAATGGAACAAAATCAAGGGGATATATTTGTGTTTACAATATGAACAGCTGTTCACTTTGACTTTAGCCTATACGTTAGGTTTAGAACATGATGTTATCTGTTCTGACATACAGAGTGAAAGCATTTGTAAATTTGGCAGTAAAGATCCATTGTTTTGGTCTTGGTTGAGCTTGTGTGTAAAATAAGTTCAAGCATTTTAAATTGGTGTTAACTGTATGCATTTTGTGTCAAAGCATCAAGAAATAATTGTATACAGGGGCGGCGTATAGGGGGGAAAAGTTTGGACAATTCCAAGGGCCCATGACTGACAGGGGACCCAAACAATAGGTAAGAACTAATATAAAATTATTAAACCATCATCATTCAGTATATATATTTCAAATATAATAATAAAATGAATGATCTCTTTGTTTTTACTTGTTTTTGGCAGTAAAAGTGTTACGGTTTAGGGATATTTCTGTTACCAGTTTGTTCATTTCTGTTGCCTTTATTGTTTTATTGTGTATGATTCCTGTGTTCTGTGTTCTGTGTTGTCAAGTTTCTGTGTTTAGTTGTGATTTCAGGTTTTTGTTAGTGTTCCTGTTTCCTGTTTTATTTTGATAGTCTGTTTTCTGTCCTGTCATTTCTAGTTTTACTTTTTGCCTTTGTTGATTGTCCTGCCCCGCCCTGATGTGTTTCACCTGTCGTGTCACCTGTCCCTCATTTGTTCATTACCTCTTGTATTTAACCCCTGTGTTCCCTTTGTCTCGTCAGATCGTTTTGTATTCCCCCGTGTCAGTGTGTGTGTGTGTCTGCGTCAGTCTCTCCTTTTTCTCCCCGGTATTAGTTTTTGCCTGCAGCTCACAGTCCATAATTTATGGACCAATGGACAGATGTTGACTGTTGATGGACAGATGTCGACTGTCGATGGACAGATGTCAACTGTCGATGGAGAGATGTTGACTGTTGATGGACAGATGTTGACTGTTGATTGACAGATGTTGACTGTTGATGGACAGATGTTGACTGTTGATGGACAGATGTTGACTGTTGATGGACAGATGTCGATGGACAGATGTTGACTGTTGATGACAGATGTCGACTGTTGATGGACAGATGTTGACAGTTGATGAACAGATGTCGACTGTTGATGGACAGATGTTGACTGTTGATGGACAGATGTCGATGGACAGATGTCGATTGTTGATGGACAGATGTCGACTGTTGATGGACAGATGTCGACTGTTGATGGACAGATGTTCACTGTTGATGGACAGATGTTGACTGTTGATGGACAGATGTCGATGGACAGATGTTGACTGTTGATGGACAGATGTTGACTGTTGATTGAAAGATGTTGACTGTTGATGGACAGATGTTGACTGTTGATGGACATATGTTGACTGTTGATCGACAGATGTCGACTGTTGATGGACAGATGTTGACTGTTGATGGACAGATGTCGATGGACAGATTTTGACTGTTGATGACAGATGTCGACTGTTGATGGACAGATGTTGACTGTTGATGAACAGATGTCAACTGTTGATGGACAGATGTTGACTGTTGATGGACAGATGTCGATGGACAGATGTCGACTGTTGATGGACAGATGTCGACTGTTGATGGACAGATGTTGACTGTTGATGGACAGATGTTGACTGTTGATGAACAGATGTCGACTGTTGATGGACAGATGTCGACTGTTGATGGACAGATGTCGACTGTTGATGGACAGATGTCGACTGTTGATGGACAGATGTTGACTGTTGATGGACAGATGTCGACTGTTGATGGACAGATGCCTGAAGATGATCGAGTACTAAAACGTTGCCTGTTATTAAAACTTTATGTTTTTTGCAAATTAGTATTTGTCTGTACTAATAAACATATTGTTAAAAAAAAAAATCGACAGATGTCGATGGACAGATGTTGACTGTTGATGGACAGATGTCGACTGTTGGACAGATGCCGATGGACAGATGTTGACTGTTGATGGACAGATGTCGACTGTTGATGGACAGATGTCGACTGTCGATGGACAGATGTCAACTGTCGATGGACAGATATCGACTGTTGATGGACAGATGTCGATGGACAGATGTTGACTGTTGATGGACAGATGTTGACTGTTGATGGACAGATGTTGACTGTTGATGGACAGATGTCGACTGTCGATGGACAGATGTCAACTGTCGATGGACAGATATCGACTGTTGATGGACAGATGTCGATGGACAGATGTTGACTGTTGATGGACAGATGTTGACTGTTGATGGACAGATGTCGACTGTTGATGGACAGATGTCGACTGTCGATGGACAGATGTCAACTGTCGATGGACAGATATCGACTGTTGATGGACAGATGTCGATGGACAGATGTTGACTGTTGATGGACAGATGTTGACTGTTGATGGACAGATGTTGACTGTTGATGGACAGATGTCGATGGACAGATGTTGACTGTTGATGAACAGATGTCGACTGTTGATGGACAGATGTTGACTGTTGATGGACAGATGTCGATGGACAGATGTCGACTGTTGATGGACAGATGTCGACTGTTGATGGACAGATGTCGACTGTTGATGACAGATGTCGATGGACAGATGTTGACTGTTGATTGACAGATTTCGACTGTTGATGGACAGATGCCTGAAGATGATCGAGTACTAAAACGTTGCCTGTTATTAAAACTTTATGTTTTTTGCAAATTAGTATTTGTCTTTACTAATAAACATATTGTTAAAAAAAAAAAAATCATGCGTGTGTGCCGCTTAAGAACAAATCTGTCCGTGCGCGGTTCTTGAGGCCCATTGACTATGTGGAAACTTTAGAATGTACTACAGAAATGTTGCATTTCCTAAAGCATTGCAGCCACGTAAAGTTGCTTCAGAAAAATTTCTGCATGGTTTAAAAACATTAAAATAGCTTCTGACTAGCTTCGGACTCCTTGATTGGTTTTTGTTTTTTGAGAAAATAAATCTTTGAGTTTCTACACTGCTCCTGCCTGCCTGTCTCTCTCTGCGTTTGGGTCCTCTACCTTCCGCCATCATAACAAAAAGTTAAATATCCCCATTGACCAAAAAGTAAACATCCATATTGACCAACCGCCCCCTTGTATCTGCATGAAATGGTTTGGTCCTGCCTTAGAGCACTCAGTGACGGTGTTTAGTTGCAGTCAGTAGATGCGCCAGAACTACAGTGACCATGATGTTACCATGTAACGTTAAATCAAAATCTGGTTTTCAAAAAAGGAAAGAGAAAAGGGAGAGGAAAGACAAAGGCAAGGGTGTCAAACTGTAACCCAGTTTTTCACCAAGAAAGGTGGGTAGCCTATAGTCTGTGAGTGGTATTAACCTGTTGGCTTAATGTCCATAGTGAAATAAGCTAGCTAGCTACAGACTAGTGTTAGCCTACATTTAATCACCATTTAATCAGTGCAGGGAAACGTTTAGCAAGATATTCATATTAAATCATTGTCCCTGCCCCTTTTAGCAGACTTAACAGATGAGTCAGCACCCCAGTCTCCCCCCTAACTGTGCCCCTCCCTGTCCCAGTGAAGAAGGTGAGCAACATTGTGTTTAATGACATGCCAGTTAGCATCATTGCCGAGAGTCTGTGGGGATATCTCTCTCTTGCTCTTTTTACCATTACAAAAAAGAAAATGAAATATTTATTGACAGAAATCCAAACACATTAATAACAATTATTTTCTTACATAATGATCATTATGAAATAAAATACAAAAACCACAACCTACTGTCTGTACTGGATGCTGGACAGTTGGAAACAGTGAGTAGCTTACCTGAGCCTAAATGTAAGATACAGACGATATTAACTGTATTCAACTACAAGGAGCAAGACAGTTGCAAGCCTTTAATTAGAGTCCTGTAAAGCTTTTGATGGGACAGTTAGGTCCTAGAGATGTGGTGACAACAGCTGCACAGAGGGGGCCCAATTTGATTTTTTTGTCATGGGGCCCAAAATTCCTGGCGGCGCCCCTGATTGTATAGCCTACACAGACGGATGTTGTGCTAACTGTGTTAAGAGTTTAGGAAAGTTGTTACAAGTTTTGAAAAAAATGTCATAGCAATCATAAAAAACTGTAACTGACATGCAGCACAAGAATGGGACAGTTAGGTTTAGGGGAAAAAAAGATGGTGGGTGGGGTTACAAAATGTACGTTTCAGTGACACGCGGGACAAGAATGGGAGATGAACCCCGGTCTCTGGGGTGAAAGGTTTAGGGTTGTGTATTTTGCGTTGGTATCTTGACGCTGAGAGACACTGACCAAGTGTCAGAATTGAAAATGGGTCGGTTCCCAACGGGCCGATTGCTTGGTTCCCAGTATTTTATCCCTACAACCTTTTCTTCGTCTAGCCGTCACATCTACGTAGAGATGTGACCTGGGCGGAAGAAGCAGGGAGCCGGGCCCACCCAGCTGGAGAAGCCGCTCTTAAACAGCACACAGAACGGCGGGAAGATGTGCACAACGGGCGACAAAACAATGTGCTGGAAAGCCTCTAATGTGTGTTTGTGTAAGATTCATTTCATCATTTGCACGTAGGGTAGACAGCAATCAGTTTTTGTCAGATGACCACGTTTTGGCATGACAGCGGTAGCACACACACATACACACACATACACACACACGTACACACAGATTCCTTGATTTATAGTTAGATATAGCCAAACATTGTGTTTGGGGGACACCACTCAAATGGGACAAAAGTAGCCCAGATTATAACCCCCTTCTAAAAATACTTTTGCTTTGTTTTCCAATTGGTCAGAAAACTTAAATCTGGCAACACTTAACCGCATCTTCATGTAACACTCGCTCATTTCTGAATTGAATGTTTTCAGTTGTTATAAGTCTGCTATAAGGTCTGCTCAGCTCACTCAGAACATTTCCATCTGAAGTCTAAGGAAAGGTTTGGTTATACTGTACAGATTGTAAAACCTCTTTCAACTAAACATAAATTCATAAAAAATAAAACACAAATTCCAAGTATGAAATGACATAAATTGGAACAGAAGTGAGCATACCAACAGAAAGTGTGAGGTTTTTCCACCAGCTGCGATCTCCAAAAGTGCTCTTTTGTTCAGCAGCCACCCACAGCTAAATAATAGCCCACACCTCATTCACACAAAAGAACCAATTAGCTGCCTACTCAAGCGTGGGACAGGAGGAATGCCAATCTGCTGCTGAGATTGGTTTGTTAGCTGCTGTGTCACTCAGATTGCAGCCAACTGATAAAAGATTTACCTGAAGGGGGGAGTGGGGGGTGGGGGGCGCATACCAGAGGCGAGAAACAATCCGTGACCTGCCGACCCCGTTTGGGTGTGAGAGACTCTGTGGTATAATGTTCGGTGTCCTGCGGTTAGGGTCAGCTGGAGGGTGAAGAGTTATGAAGTGTTCAGTCAGCGTAACAATATGGCTGATGTGATGGAAAATTCCAACAGCAGAGAAACATATTTGTGTGTGTGTGTGTGTGTGTGTGTGTGCGTGTGTTTGTGTGTGTGATGTATGTTTTACAACAAATCCTCCAAACCACCTGACAATATAGGTCGTTTATTATTCCCCCCCTCTAATACAACCCACAGGAGCGTTTTCCGTCCTCATATCTAAACCAGAGAAGGTAATGGTTGTGGTTTTAAACATGATATTAACGTTGTGAAACGGTCCCAGTTTGGTTAGATTTAGACACCAAAACTACTGAGTTAAGTTGATAAAAAGATGGTGGTTTGGGTTTAAATCAGACGTTACTTCACTTCCTGTGATGCAGAACGTAACGTAGCTCCGTTTGTTCGGTAAAATTAAAAAAAACTCTCCGTTTCCTTTCTGTTAACGGGACATGAACCCCGGTCTCCTGGGTGAAAAGTCCTGTTTGGTTGGGGGGATAATGGGTTAGGGGGTTGGGGTTAATGGGTTAAGGTTATGGTTAGGGTAAATTGGTTAAGGAGTTAGGGTTAGGGGGTTGGGGTAAATGGGTTAGGGTTAGGGGTAAATGGGTTAAGGGGTTCGGGTTAATGGGTTAGGGTTAGGGGGTTGGGGTAAACGGGTTAGGGGTAAATGGGTTAAGGGTTAATGGGTTAGGGTTAAATGAGTTATGGTTAAACGCAAGGATGGACGAAAAAATCCACAGTCCTCATTCTGTGGGAAATTACATTTCTTCAGGCTTCAGCAGTCTGAGTGGGTCAAATCAAGTGGGTTTCTGTCAAAGCTGCAGTCTTAAGTACAAGATTCCCTTTGTGCTTCAACAGTCTGTTTCATTGTGAGCCACTGCAGAGGGAACGGAACATATAGAGGGATTTTTGATCTAAAAAGAGACCAGACTGCTGAAGCCTCTTATTAGCTTTTCGCTGACATCCGGAAGTTATTGTTGCATAGACAAGGACTCTGATTTTGTGCCTCATTATTTGCATTGAACTCTTTGTCGCCGGTGTGATCAGGAGAAGCAATTACTGTGAACAAAAACTCTTTCTTGGCAGAATTTGGCAGATTTGCCGACTTTGAGACTACACTTACATCGATACGTTTTGGTTTAAATAGGAATATCTTCTGCTTCGTTTCCCCCTCTCATTCCCCCTGCTCTGGCGTTTCCCCCTCTCATTCCCCCTGTTCTGGTGTTTCTCCCTCTCATTCCCCATGCTCTGGTGTTTACCCCTCTCATTCCCCCTGCTCTGGTGTTTCCGAGCCCCTAAACCGGAGACATTTGGAAACACTTCTGACCCATTTTGGTTTGGAATCTGCGGGGTTGTGTTGCAGTCTCAACGGCCACAAACGGAGACAACACCGACACTGACGCCAATGTTTCTCCTCCTGATTGGGTCTTATCGGTCACAATGTCTCGTTCTCTGAGACTAAAGCTACTAACGTTACCATGGTAACTTCCAGCAGTGGGCGGAGTCTCCACGCTGCCTCCTGTTTATTCTTCTACTGGAGCTAAAAACACTTGAATGCCTTAAAGAAATGTAAAGCAGGACTGAGACGGAACAAGTTTATAGTGAGAGATAAAATTTTACTACCATGTTGCCAGTTGAATAGTATGTTGCCAAATGTCAGACTATAGTGTGTAGAATGTGAGAGTCTAACAATATTTAAGCCCCATGACACAGATTCAGCAGATAAGTCCAGATCACACTCAGACAGCAAGGACCATGCTGCTACAATAAAGGATTCCCCGAGTGCCACTGACCCTGCGACCGCTGAGAAAGGCCACATATTTCTCTCACAGAGAGATTCTCCAAGCAACAAATCCTCCAATTTTACCCTGTACTACAGGGCGAAACAATTCAGCACTTTGAAAACATGTTACCGGGTCGTTTGTGAAAGAGATGTCTGCATTGGTTCTAACAGCTTGAAAATTGGCCAAAGCTGTGTGCAAATTGCAGCTAAATTGATGCAGGCGTCTCTCTCCAGGTGAAAGCTGGATATGGTGCGCACGTGGTTTCTCTTCCAGCTTGTCATTTTCCCTGTGTTCGTTTCTCTCCAGCTGAGTCCAGAAGGTCATCTGACTGCTCCTGTAACCCGTCACCCTCGATCAGAAAATCATTTCTCCGTGCTTTAAACTAGGGATGCACTGAATCCAGGATTGGGCTTCGGATTCGGCTGAATATTGGGCTTTTTGACGGGGTTCGGTTTCTGCTGAACCTTAGAATTGTTTTCCAGCGAACAGTGGCAAGGACCCTAAACAATAAACAACATTGCCGCTGTTACAACATTTGGTATGAAACATCCGAAAGAATACGAGTTGTGCATGAAGGAATCTACAGACAGCAGCCAAAGTGCAGCATCTTCAGGTAACTAAAATGAAAAATACACTGCTGTGGACGTTGTTTACTTCATTAATCTGTTTGACGCAGCGACGGTGGCTAAATAGTCTCAGAAAGGAACTTCTTCTGGTGGAACATTTGCACCCCGCAAAAGAAAATGCCACATTCAATATTAAATGAAGTTAACTGTTGATACAATACAGTAACGTGAGCTATTTAAATTAGCTGATACATGGTTAAACCTCAGTGGCTCTTACCAGTGTATCTCCACAGCAATCCCACCAATCAGTCCCAAAACGTCCCAGTTAGAGAGGAAATGATCTAACACATTCTTTGTAAATCTTTAGAATGAAGCAAGCAGTACTGTCTTGTTGCACCATCCAAGGTTTCTCCAAAACTTGCCATTTTCAGCGTGTAACAGAGGTTCTGGTTGCTGTTCCTCGAATTGACAACAGTTTTAGAACGTAACCATAAAAAAAACGATCCGTCGTCGATCCAGACTACAAGTGTTACAATTTGGGTTTATAACACGCCTGATAGAAGCATGTCAGTAAATAACTTACTGAATACAAGTGGAACATCAGGGCAGCAATCTGTCAACCCAGCAATGCAGCACAGGCAATCACACTGTTAGGCAATTCCAAGCAGGTCTGCACAGTCAAGTCAAGTTACCTTCATATGATTCTGCATGTTTGTGTCATGCACAGAAAGTGCCCAACCATCATGGGTTTATGTAAGACACCAACATGTCAGTTGCCGTGTTCAAACATTTCACAAAATTACAGAATTCTGTCTTTTCTCCCGAGCTTTGCAAATAAAATCTGCTACAAAAACGGTTCTTTTCTCAAAGCACAACTCAATTTTTTCATTATTATCCAGCCAGAAGAAATCTTTACAAATGTTCAATTTAAAGATCATTTTAGCTAAATCTACATTCATCATGTCTATGTAAACAGGACAATAAAATGAAACAAAAATCCAGAAAGTCTGCAAAGTTGTTAAACCTCACATCGTGGCATTGTCTTGCAGTTTTCCTGTGTAAGAGTTGAAAACATGCAAACAGTTGACAGATATAATTGAAATTTAATTTGAAGCGCCAGAGATAAGTGTGTGCACAGTAAAGTGTCAGCTTGTATGTAAGCAGTGGGAGCAGTGTACATGTCAGCACAAGTATTTGAATTGTCAGTTGAAGAGTCAAATTTTGTTTAAATGAGACTAAAAGCAGTTAAAATGTCAGTTTAAGAGAAATAGATTTCAGCAGTTGGAATTAAATTAAAGGTCCCATATCCCATATGCCCATTTTCAGGTTCATACTTGTATTTTGGGTTTCTTCTAGAACATGTTTACATGCTTTAATGTTAAAAGCCCAGGCTGCTCTGATTGGTCAGCGTTTACGGGTCATCTACATCTGCACTCTCAGCTTCATTGCAGCTGGGGAATGACTAACGGCCCTGTGGGCGTGAAGGCACCGTCACTGAATACAGGCTGTGTGCATTTCTCTGTGGATCGAGCATTTTGATACTTTCACAGTATTATATAAATGGTTGATGCGTTAATATCACCACACAGCAGCTTTTAGGAATCTTTCTGTTTGCTAGCAGACAACAGCACCTCCACCTGCTGCTTTACAATCAAACAAGACATGGAAATCTCACTTTTTACAATATGGGACCTTTAAAGTAGCAGAAAAAAAATGGTTGAGCTTACGATATACTGTATAAATCAATCAAAGGGATTTTAAAGCTTCTGCACACCCACTCAGGTGTTTCTGATAAAGAGGCTGATTAGACTGTGGACCGTGTGGGGGTGTACACACAGTGTTTGATTGGCATCTACCTGATTCTCCAGTTAGTTTGCTCACACCTCTTAGTGGGATGGCTGACACGTTGATTTGTTTTCTAAAAGATGACTGTGCACTTCCTTCCAGCTTCGACCTGAGAGGAGGTTTCGATCAGACACAATAGCTGCACCACCTGTGTGGGTGTCCGGCATGTTTCAATCAGCTCGTTAGCTATTTAGTGATAACAATGCAGCCCGGTTCTCTTTGGTTTGTTTTTAGAAACTATGCTGTGTTCTGAACACGAGCAGGCACGCGCAGCACTTCTGGATCTGCCTCCGGATGTTGTGGCCACAGGATGTTGTGGCATGTTTGCCAGGAAATTAGCCAGATGGCTGGTTTCCTCCCAGTAAACTGTTGGGATGATTAATGCTGGTAATGATCAGGAATTATTCAATGCAGCCAAAGTGCTGTGTTTTGTTGGTGGATTACTCTCCTTTAATTTGTCACACGTAACATATGATGCCAATTTTCTGGCCTAAATACTCACTTTATGAAATTTGAAACAGACTAACACTTTGGTTAGACTGCACGCGTAACGTATGCGGACTGTTGGCGGAGCGGATGTGCTGCGGAATGTATCTTTTAACTGTCTGCACCTGCAGCGCCACGCGGCGTAGGATTGTGTGAGTCACAAGAGACACGGTGAGCTTTTGCTTTGGGACAGTTGTTGTTTCTTCAGTTTTTGGAGCTGGCACAGCGCTGTGAAACATCAATCTACTGTCAGCTGTTATCAGAGGACGCAGGTGACAGGAAACAAGAAATAAAAACAGAAACTCTCAAAACCAAACTGCCGATATGTTCACTTACAGTCACTAAGTCATTCCCTGTATATCGGAGTTTGTAGTTTAATTTAAAGGAAATATAGACACTTTATGATCCATTTCTGTGTAAAAAACATAAATAGAAGACTCCTATTTTTAGACTTGTAGCGTAGTGTTGGAGCATCCGTACCGCATATGTTATACGTGCAATGTAGCCGGCCCGTAAGAGTCTACAGTCATGCCAGCAGCTCTTTGAGGTTGGACCTAAATTAGAAACGCTCTTTATGCGTGGAGGAGGCACAAGGGCAGCATTGGTTCCTATGTCTCTCTAAGGAGTATATAGCCTTCGTCCATTTTTCTGATGACGCCGGTCTCTTGCTCTTTTCAATATCCTTTTTCTTTTTCTGGGTGAAAAAGAAGACTCCTGTTCCTGAAATTTGGATTTTGAATACATGTGGTCCTCCATGTTTCCTTCTTCAAACTTGCCGGGGCCGGGAAGCTACGATATCCATTAGCAGCATTAGCAGCATCTGTGAGTTTATCATGCGACAGCGAAAACGCTAAAGGCGGAGCAGTATGTCCTGTATGTCCCTTACCGGCTAACGTATTTCAAGATGGAGCATGAATATGGAGCGTCTACCCCAGTTCATGCGAATGCCAACGTAAAATTTCAAGCCAATAGGAATACTTGGAATTGATGGTGGTGGTAAATATTCATGAAAAAGGACAAGTTGGTGAACGGGCAACACAGATTTTGATAATGAACAACTAAAAACGTTACACGCTGGACCTTTAAGTAGAATTTTGAATGCAGGACTTTTACTGTAACAGTATTTTTACAGCGTGGTATTAGTACTTTTACTTAAGTAAAGGATCTGAGTACTTCTTACACCACTGGCTGAAACACCTCAAAGTTTGACTGAAACAGTTCAAACAGCACCTGAAGCAAACTTGCCAGTAAACCACAATTCTGTTTGCAGCTTTGCTGAAAATCTCAAGCCTAAGGAAACTTGTTCCTTGTGTTTTGGGTGGCCTTGCTTAGATTTGGTCCACCGTCCTGGGTGTTGTCTTGCTCTCCATCTGAACCTGCCAATCTGCAACGCATGAGCAGCTATCTCCCAACCGCAGGGTCACGGCGTTGGAGAGCCACGGGTCACGATCCAAAGGGCTTCACACTTCTCTTACTCTGAGGGTCATTGGACGCCCGATGGAGTTAACGCTCTTAGCACATTCTTGTTCATTTTTTGTGGTTTGAACAAACCAAATCACAACGTGTGCATTTTGTTTTCATCGAGACATTTTAAAGTATGTTATTAAACTTTTAACTGGAGGTTTGTGTGTGAAGGGAAAAAGAAGTGTATGTTGATTTCATGTTTTTTCTTACTGCCATGAATACTCATGAAATGGCTAAACCCCCCCGCTGTGTTCACTGCATTCAGACGCTGCGACTTCTCGGTTTGATTGCAGGTTTGACTGACCTCCCAGCAGCTCACTGTCTCCCGCTGTTCCATCACAGTGGGAGGCAGCGATAAAATAAAATGAAATAAGCTAACAAAAAAATGGCTCTCTCTGAGGCACAGCTGCAGAAATTAATGCGAGGCTTGAATCACAGTCACTGAAAATGCATCGTAAATAGGGTTTGAAAACGAATATCTTCTGCTACATTTCCCCCACTCATTCCCCCTGCTCTGGCGCTCCCCCCTCTCATTCCCCCCGCTCTGGCGTTTCCCCCCTCTCATTCCCCCCGCATTGTTGTTTCCCCCTCTCATTCCCCCTGCTCTGGCATTTCCCCCACTCATTCCCCCTGCTCTGGCGCTTCCCCCTCTCATTCCCCCCGCTCTGGCGTTTCCCCCCTCTCATTCACCCTGCTCTGTTGTTTCCCCCTCTCATTCCCCCTGTTCTGGTGCTACCCCCTCTCATTCCCCCCGCTCTGGCGTTTCCCCCTCTCATTCGCCCTGCTCTGTTGTTTCCCCCTCTCATTCCCCCCGCTCTGGCGTTTCCCCCTCTCATTCCCCCCGCTCTGGCGTTTCCCCCTCTCATTCGCCCTGCTCTGTTGTTTCCCCCTCTCATTCCCCCCGCTCTGGCGTTTCCCCCTCTCATTCCCCCTGCTCTGGCGATTCCCCCTCTCATTCCACCTGCTCTGGCGTTTCCCCCTCTCATTCCACCTGCTCTGGCGTTTCCCCCTCTAATTCCACCTGCTCTGGCATTTCCCCCTCTCATTCCCCCTGCTCTGGCGTTTCCACCTCTCATTCCACCCGCTCTGGAGTTTCACCCTCTCATTTCCCCCGCTCTGGCGTTTCCCCCTCTCATTCGCCCTGCTCTGTTGTTTCCCCCTCTCATTCCCCCTGCTCTGTTGTTTCCCTCTCTCATTCCCCCAGCTCTGGCGTTCCCCCCACTCATTCCCCCTGCTCTAGTGCTTCCCCCTCTCATTCCCCCCGCTCTGGCGTTTCCCCCTCTCATTCCCCCTGCTCTGGTGTTTCCCCCTCTCATTCCCCCAGCTCTGGCGTTCCCCCCACTCATTCCCCCTGCTCTAGTGCTTCCCCCTCTCATTCCCCCTGCTCTGGCATTTCCCCCTCTCATTCCACCTGCTCTGGCGTTCCCCCCACTCATTCCCCCTGCTCTGTTGTTTCCCCCCTCTCATTCCCCCCGCTCTGGCGTTTCCCCCTCTCATTCCCCCTGCTCTGGCGATTCCCCCTCTCATTCCCCCTGCTCTGGCGATTCCCCCTCTCATTCCCCCAGCTCTGGCATTTCCCCCTCTCATTCCACCTGCTCTGCCGTTCCCCCCACTCATTCCCCCCGCTCTGGTGCTTCCCCCTCTCATTCCCCCCGCTCTGGCGTTTCCCCCTCTCATCCCCCCCGCTCTGGCGTTTCCCCCTCTCATCCCCCCCGCTCTGGTGCTTCCCCCCACTCATTCCCCCTGCTCTGGTGCTTCCCCCTCTCATTCCCCCTGCTCTGGCATTTCCCCCTCTCATTCCACCTGCTCTGGCGTTCCCCCCACTCATTCCACCCGCTCTGTTGTTTCCCCCTCTCATTCCCCCCGCTCTGGCGTTTCCCCCTCTCATTCCCCCTGCTCTGGCGATTCCCCCTCTCATTCTACCTGCTCTGGTGATTCCCCCTCTCATTCCCCCAGCTCTGGCATTTCCCCCTCTCATTCCACCCTGCTCTGGCGTTCCCCCCCACTCATTCCCCCCGCTCTGGTGCTTCCCCCTCTCATTCCCCCCGCTCTGGCGTTTCCCCCTCTCATCCCCCCCGCTCTGGCGTTTCCCCCTCTCACCCCTCCCCCCCGCTCTGGTGCTTCCCCCCCCTCATTCCCCCTGCTCTGGCGCTTCCCCCCTCTCATTCCCCCCGCTCTGGCGTTTCGCCCCTCTCATTCCCCCCGCATTGTTGTTTCCCCCTCTCATTCCCCCTGCTCTGGCGTTTCCCCCTCTCATTCGCCCCGCTCTGTTGTTTCCCCCTCTCATTCCCCCTGCTCTGGCGTTTCCACCTCTCATTCCCCCCGCTCTGGCGTTTCCCCCTCTCATCCCCCCCGCTCTGGTGTTTCCCCCTCTCATTCGCTCTGCTCTGTTGTTTCCCCCTCTCATTCCCCCTGCTCTGGTGTTTCCCCCTCTCATTCCACCTGCTCTGGCATTCCCCCCACTCATTCCCCCTTCTCTGGTGCTACCCCCTCTCATTCCCCCCGCTCTGGCGTTTCCCCCTCTCATTCCCCCTGCTCTGGCGATTCCCCCTCTCATTCTACCTGCTCTGGTGATTCCCCCTCTCATTCCCCCAGCTCTGGCATTTCCCCCTCTCATTCCACCTGCTCTGCCGTTCCCCCCCACTCATTCCCCCCGCTCTGGTGCTTCCCCCTCTCATTCCCCCCGCTCTGGCGTTTCCCCCTCTCATCCCCCCCCGCTCTGGCGTTTCCCCCCCTCCCCCCCCCCCGCTCTGGTGCTTCCCCCCACTCATTCCCCCTGCTCTGGCGCTTCCCCCTCTCATTCCCCCCGCTCTGGCGTTTCGCCCCTCTCATTCCCCCCGCATTGTTGTTTCCCCCTCTCATTCCCCCTGCTCTGGCGTTTCCCCCTCTCATTCGCCCCGCTCTGTTGTTTCCCCCTCTCATTCCCCCTGCTCTGGCGTTTCCCCCTCTCATCCCCCCCGCTCTGGTGTTTCCCCCTCTCATTCGCTCTGCTCTGTTGTTTCCCCCTCTCATTCCCCCTGCTCTGGTGTTTCCCCCTCTCATTCCACCTGCTCTGGCATTCCCCCCACTCATTCCCCCTGCTCTGGTGCTTCCCCCTCTCATTCCCCCCGCTCTGGCGTTTCCCCCTCTCATCCCCCCCGCTCTGGCGTTTCCCCCTCTCATTCCACCTGCTCTGGCATTCCCCCCACTCATTTCCCCTGCTCTGGTGTTTCCCCCTCTCATTCCCCCCGCTCTGGCGTTTCCCCCTCTCATTCAACCTGCTCTGGTGTTTCCCCCTCTCATTCCACCTGCTCTGGCATTCCCCCCACTCATTCCCCCTTCTCTGGTGCTACCCCCTCTCATTCCCCCCGCTCTGGCGTTTCCCCCTCTCATCCCCCCCGCTCTGGCGTTTCCCCCTCTCATTCCACCTGCTCTGGCATTCCCCCCACTCATTTCCCCTGCTCTGGTGTTTCCCCCTCTCATTCCCCCAGCTCTGGCGTTCCCCCCACTCATTCCCCCTGCTCTAGTGCTTCCCCCTCTCATTCCCCCCGCTCTGGCGTTTCCCCCTCTCATTCCCCCTGCTCTGGCATTTCCCCCTCTCATTCCACCGGCTCTGGCGTTCCCCCCACTCATTCCCCCTGCTCTGGCGCTTCCCCCTCTCATTCCACCGGCTCTGGCGTTCCCCCCACTCATTCCACCTGCTCTGGCGTTTCCCCCTCTCATTCGCCCTGCTCTGTTTCCCCCTCTCATTCCCCCCGCTCTGGAGTTTCCCCCCTCTCATTCCCCTGCATTGTTGTTTCCACCTCTCATTCCCCCTGCTCTGGCATTTCCCCCTCTCATTCCACCTGCTCTGGCGTTCCCCCCACTCATTCCCCCTGCTCTGGTGCTTCCCCCTCTCATTCCCCCCGCTCTGGCGTTTCCCCCTCTCATCCGCCCTGCTCTGTTGTTTCCCCCTCTCATTCCCCCTGCTCTGGCGTTTCCCCCTCTCATTCCCCCTGCTCTGGCGTGTCCGAGCCCCTAAACCGGAGACATTAGGAAACTCTTCTGACCCGTTTTGGTTCTGAATCTGCGGGGTTGTGTTTCAGTCTCAACGTCTCCAAACGGAGACCTTTGACAACACCGACACTGACACCAACGTTTCTCCTCCTGATTGGGTCTTATCGGTCACGACGTCTCGTTCTCTGAGACTAAAGCTACTAACGTTACCATGGTAACTACCAGCAGTGGGCGAAGTCTCCACGCTGCCTCCTTTTTATGCCCAGTATACCAGGATGATGATGAGATATGAGGTTTGGGCGTGTTAGTTTAACCAGAGATTAGTTCTTCTACTGGAGATAAAATCACTTGGTGCACAGAGATCACTTTGGGCTCAAAACTCAAACGATTAAAAACCAAAACGTAGCGCTGGAGTTGTAGCCTAAAACACATGTTAGCGCCCTATGAACTTGTAAGCTGGTGCACAGAAAGTGCAGAGTAAAGGTCTTTTCAGACATGGAGCGATTGACACACCTAGTAATACATTTTCAATGTGAGGCTAGCGGGTGCAAACCTCGCCAACATTTTCCACAGCGCTGTGGAGTAAAGGTCTGGCTACATCACCGATGAGATAAGTCCCAGTTAGAGAGGAAACGCCCTAAACATATTCTTTGTAAATCTTTACAATCAGTCCCCGAAAGAACAAAGCAGGCCTGCCTTGTTGCACCATCCAAATTTCCTTAAAATTTGACATTTCAGCGTGCAGTTTTGTGAGTTTGTTGTCGGCGAAGTGTCGCTTACTGTCTGAAAAAAAGACCTTAAAACAACTGTGATGAAGCCTCAGAGCGCTGGGTCAACTATCTTCAAGCCAGCTTCGAACACGTATAAGTTGAAAATGCAGGCGTGACTTGCAGGTCATGTTTGATGTGAAAAGTTAAACGATGATAAAGGAGCAGCGACGGCAATCAGGGATGCTGAGATTTCCCTCTGCTCCTAAAGGCTGTTTCAGCAGGGTCGCCAGAGGACAGGGTCCCTCCTTTTAGGGAAGACTGTCATATCAGAAGATACGCTCCGGCCTTTTTCTGCTTTACACTGAGATCAAAACACACACACACACACACACACATACACAACCACACACACACACACACACACTCAAAGAAATTCTGAGTTTTGAATCATTTTGCACTCCCTCCATGTCCTCTGTTAAACTCGTCATCTGTGCCGCCCGGCGAGAAAAGAAATGATAAGGAGCTCCGTTTTTTACTGAATGCAAATCAATTTCCAGATATTTTATGCCTCGGCTGCTTTTACGGTTGACTCGGGGGTTGAAGAGAACTGCAGGGGGAGAGGCCATTTTGGAGAATTCAATCTGCTTCTCCGTCACTGTGGTCACCCAGTGTGTCAGCAGAAACACCCCAGGGACTGACTCTCTCTCTCTCTCTCTCTCTCTCTCTCTCTCACGCATATTTACAACATTACCATCTCTATCTCAGCACATCTCTTCTTTTTCTCACTGTATCTCTTTACTTTTTTCTTGTTTTATATCTTAACTACTCTGCATGTCTTTGATCTTATTTCTCTTTTTGAATGCAATCTAATCATACTTCTTTTCATTAATCCCCACTTCTCTGGAAAATTCAAAGTGCTAATTGGCACAACTTTGTTGTCAAAGCACTATATGAATATAGGAGACTGTCCTCCCCCTAAAAACGCGCACATAATATAAAAACAGATATCGCCGTACGGTTTGGAATATAGACTTAAACTTACAGTACTTTGAATATTTCAAAATATGTATATACTTGTATTTACATTTATAGCAACAGAGGACTTAACAAAAACTAAATAAATTGCTATTATATATCTATAACTTTTATTTAAACAAAAAAGACACGTTGCGTAATGTATTTTGTCCTCTTCTACTTGTGTATTGTATGCTCGTATCTTTATATTAATGTTATGTTTTTGTCACCTGCTTAGGAACTAAAGAAGTTTAAAAAAATAGCACTGAGATCTGACACATACACTTTGAATATTGTAGATGTTTAGCCATTCTGGGGACACACATTACATTGTTTTCTTTTGGGAGGGTTTGTGTTTCACGTTTCAGTCTTGGCAAGGAGAGAATAACACAAAGAGCGACAGACTCCAATGGAGTAAGAGCTCAATACTTCCTGTTTTCTCACCGGGGCAGAGCAGATTGGTTAGGGAATAAGCAGTGGTGTAGTCTACGTGATACGCAGGTATACGCAGTACACCCACTAAGAAATCTCCAGGATTTCCATATACCCACTTAAAAATGTGCAATGATACGCAACAACACAGTTTTGTGACAGAACTTTCACTTGAGATATTTGTATTCACAAATATGGGGTCGAGTGACGGGGCAGCAAACTAAACTAACACTGCAGAACATGCAGAGAGACTTTTCTCATCTTTCATTGACCCGCTCCTCGCTGAGCGCTGAACGTAGTGTGTATGTAGCGACCGGGCCCCAATGCTCCGCCTACAATAATGCCAGTATCCTCCCTTCACCACATTTAAGACTAATATAAGTAGCCTATTTTATTTTGCCCACGTTGCTTTGGGGTCAACTTTTGTGATCCAGGCTCAGGTTCCTGTTGTGAAAGCTGTTATTATATTATATTTTGATATATTTTGAATGGCATCTATGTTTTCCTTCTCAAAGGATAAATAAAGGTATTCACACCATAAATTGGTGCATAAAAGTGTGAGCCAGGAAAAAAATAAAAAATAAAATATTTATATATATGCTGTATGTGGTACAGGATACCCAATACAATACATTAGACTACACCACTGGCAATAAGCAATTGAGACAAAAACCAAATTGTTGGAATGGACCCCTTATTGATTAGCTTGATCAATATGAATCCGAACATAGATTAGTGTTGTAGCCTTGTCCTCTTATCTAAACTGCAGAAGAATTACTGGACATGACCACAAACTGCATTGACAGCAGGTTCATAGAGATCGTCACCTGTTTCAGGAAAGAAGAGAAGCAGATCTTAGCTGTGTTGGAAACCGTTTCCTATCACGTAAATATACTATCTACTATTATATAGTGTGTTCACCATTTTGTAGTGGTGTTTGAATGCTCCTCGGTTAATTTCATTCACTATATAGTCCCATATATAAAATACCCACAATGCACAGCTAATCTGAGTGTACATACGATGTAGGCTACATTTTACTCCCGTATCCCACAATGCAACGCGGCCGTGTTTTCCCGGAGGACAAGAAGAAGCAGAAGCACCCTCGGAAACTGAAAAGGAAAAATGGAGCTGGCTTTAGTTTCTAAACAGTAGAAATATTTATTTATTTTATCAGGACAATGTACATTAATCAACATTTGGGTAAATGCGCCAGATGGTAAATGTTCAACTGTAGTCCTAATTACCCAGCATCCATTTCTTTATGTTGGGAGGAAACTGGAGCTCCTGAAGGAAACCCACGCAAAACAGGGAGAACACACACACACATATATATACACAACCTTTTACCCCTTGAGTGCTTGGTTTGTTTTCAGGGGCGTATTTTTGTTTGGGTTTGTTTACATGATACCTTGGCCGCACAAATAAATGGCGCATCTACTGACGCAACAATGTTTTCAGTGTCCAAAATGTTTTCAGTGTCCAAAATCTGGTTTGGTCGTTCCCTATATAGTTCACCATTTAATAAACATATATAGTGTGTAGTGAGGGAGTTAATGAGGGTTTCAAATACAGCTGTGTATTGTGCATTGTTGGAAGGAGAAAGAGAGGAGAACGTGATTGAGGTGCACCATGTTGATTATTCTAATCCAGAATGAATACTAATGGGAGGACGATGAGACGCACAGATCACTCTGAAAACCCGGCAGTCTGCCAGAGGATTAGTCCATAAAGGATGTTGGATGGTTCCAATAGTCACACTGAGAGGTTTAATGACAGCGCTGGGCTTCCTGCATGTCTCACTGTCTATTGTAGAATATTAACAGTTAAAGTTGTATTCATGCAAAATAGCTGCGTGCAGTCATTGAGGAAGAGGAAGTTAGTTTAGGCCTTACATGGCATAAAAGTGCATTGTGTACCAGACAGATAAGCACAAAAAACAGGAAAGACAGTTAAAGTTACGAGAACGGAAGAGGCAGTTGCACCACACAGAGGCCTTAACCCTGGCATGTGTGTGTGTGTGGAGATAACAGTTTCTGCCTAGAAACAAGAAGACACCCCCCTATCAGGAGACGATAAAAGCTTAAGGGAGAGAATAGATCGGGGTGTCACTTCAGAAGACAACTTGGTGGACCGAGCCCTGACTTGATGTCTGTCACTAGGGAAACTTAGACTTAGTTTTGTGAACTTACAGCTGTGTTGTTACTATTATGCTGGACTCAGTAAACTTTGCTCTTCGTCTCAGATTGATCCTTGTGTTTTGGTAAACTTAAGTCCGTTAGAAAGAAGACGCGGGAATTAGGTAATTGGAGTCAGATTTCTCTGGCCTTAGGGCCTTATTTCGGACAAATTCCCAACACTACATTTAAGGAATATACATCTGACAAGAGTCAGAAACAAACTGTATAACAAAATGTTTAGATTTAACTTCATTATACATTCATTATATTATATATTATATATATTATACATATACATTATATCGCATAAAAAACAAAACAAATCTGTTGACTGGACCCTTAAATATTTAATATGCAAGCCATCTTGCACTCCTATCCTATTCTATCCCCAACTCAACTTTATTTATACAGCACCTTTCATCCAAGCCTGCAGGACATAAACTACTTAGTTTAGTTGATAAAAAGTACCACTAGAAGACGCCGTCACTATAAATGTAAAGATGGGTAGTATTGCTGCTTGAAAAAAAAAAAAAAAAAAAAAGCCTATAGGAGTGTTTTTTTTTCGGAGGGAGGACAGTCTCGGATTAGTGTACATGGCAACATATGGCACATGGACGGAGCAGAATGATAAAGTATTCTCACAAAAATGCAAGAAAGACAGAAAGCTGGGTAGTAGAAGTAACCAAGCCCGACAAGAACCTGTCAGGGGTTCTGTTTTTTATGTACAAATTTAAATGTGACAATTTCAAAAGGAAGGAGAGGTTAAGGTAGCAAAAGAGAGGAAGTCTGCCGTTATTGGCTGAGTCCAGCATGAATACAAATGTATGGAGAAATGATTAGCATTACAAATATCTTTCAGAAACCCTCTTGAAAAGTGAGGAAGAGGATTAGTATACATGGCAACATGCTATGGCACTTGGACAGAGAAGAATGATGAAGTATTTTCTCTGCACGAGATGTATTATATTGTGGGAATGCTGAGAGAAAGCGATAGAGGGACCCTGTGTTGATTAGCTGAGTCTTAATGAATGCCAATTGATGTACAATGGATTGGGATTAGACTTCAGATCCTTCCAGAAAACCCTGTGAAACTTCCTCTGCCCCTTTATCTCTCTCCTCTTTCATCTGGTCCGGAGGAGATTAGTCCAAATGCCAGCATATCATGTTGATTAGCGTCAACTCACATTCTTTACACTGCAGCGAATCTGCAGCTGCACCCGGGTAATGCATGTGGACGGATTAGCTAATATATTTGGATTATTTTCTTCAAATTTGCTTTCATAAAACATGTCAGAAGTCAGGCTAATAAAGCAAGCTGACTTGGACTCAACTGAATTGAACTTTTAGCCGCCAAAGACATCCAGTGTCTATCCTCAGTCAGAACGAGAGAGACTGCTGCTTTATTTTGCTTCTCTCAGTCAGCAGCTGCCAGAAGATCATTTGCATTGCCTAAAGGTTGAAAAATACATTTAGAAAAGTCGACTAAGAGTTGGAACACCTTGCAGTTCACATCAGAGAGCTCAGACAGGCTGTAAACAAGGCAAACATTTGGCCAAATCCACTTTATTTGAAGGTAAAACTGAAAGTGTGTGCACACAACTGCAGAATGTCAGGTAAAAGGGAAGTTTGTCTGTAAACAGTAATGGATGTGTACAACACTTACAGTAAGTCTTTTATTGTGGTAAATTGGGAAGAGATAGGAAGGTTAGCATTGACATCTAACTTGTGATTTATTTGACTGATCACATCTGGGGAACCCATGTTAGAGAGAGACTGTCCGCCGAAAAACGCTCCCATAGGTAGTTTGTTCCAGCATCATTCTGATCTATATTTATGTTTGTAGTGGGGGTGCCCTCTTGTGGCCGCAGTAGTTTTGATGGGAGCAAAGCAGGAAGTAAGATGAGGAAGTAGAAGAGCGCCAAATGTCCTGGTAGGTGGGTCAAACAAACAGGACTTTCACCAAGGAGACCGGGGTTCATGTCCCGTTTGAAAAGAAAAGGAAACAGAGTTTTTTTTTTAACTTTAGGGAACAAACGGAGCTACGTCACGTTCTGCGTCACATGGTAACCTTCAGGAAGTGAAGTCACGTCTGATTTGACTCAGTAGTTTTGGTGTCTAAATCTAACCAAACTACCGTTTCACAACGTTAATGAGGTGTTTAAAACCACCACCGTTACCTTCTCTGGTTTAGATATGAGGACAGAAACCTCTCCTGTGGGTCGTTTTAGAGGGGGGGAACAAATGACAGATATCGCTGTACGGTTTGGAGGACTGGTTGAATATAAATCAGCCTTAACTCCACATCTCCAGAGTTTATTCCTTTTCAAACTTGTAGTCTTCAACAGATGCTGTCTCAAGGACATTTATCAGACTTCACACAGATACTTCTGGAGACACTAAAAGGCTTTATACTACTTTTAAAACATGCAGTAGAACTCCCCAACACCTAGAGATACTTTGATCTGTAAAATGGATGCTTTAGCGTCAATGTGCAACACATTATTATGAACAGGTTCGTACGATATCGTACGAAAATGTATGCACAGCAATTCTTGTGATATCCTACGAAAAGTTTAGCCAACAAAAAGTGACCGTCATGCCGCAATGACACTTATGTTTAGGCACCAAAATGAGTTAAGTTTAAGGGAATGATTGTGGTTTTGGATTAAAAAACTCCCAGGAAACGAACGTTCCTGGGTTAAAGTCTTTTGTTTTAAAAGCGTGGAATTCCTTTAGTTACTGTGCATTACTTTTCATAGCTTTATGTACGAATAGTTCATGAGAACAGCCTGAAATGTGGTTCCCATGTGACAGGAAATATTTGGAAGGAAAATGTGCATGAAGGTAGCTATTGTGAAGAATGTTTCAGGTAACCATCGAGATATTTCTGTTCTTCATTTCGACAGAATCCACCTCATTCTCTTCTTCCTCCCTGCCTCTTTCTCTCCATCTGCCTCAATCCCCTTTTACTCTCCTCACCAAAAGATTACTCCTTCATTCTTGGAACACATGGCCAGGGCCTGTTGCCAAAAAACACTTGAGTTATGTCCGTGAAGCCTACTACTTGGGAGAAGAAAGAAAGACAGAGAGGAAGATACAGCATCATCTCCACTCGGAGGAGAAAGACACATGGTGCGAGAGAATCCTCTGGTTTCTCAAATTAGGCAGATTTCACAAGTCACACACACTCCCAATCTCGCACACTCTCTCTCACACACACACACACACACACACACACACACATATAATGCTGTGCTTATGCTAATGCAATTAAACACTCAGGGAAGGAGGGAACGAGCGCCGCCGAGGGCGCCACTCTTGCTGATGCTGATGAGCTGAACGGAGAACATTGCATTACCCTTACAGATGGGATGGGGGAGGTGGAGAGCTGCAAAGGAGAGAAGAAAGACTGGAGAGGGAGAGGACAATTTCTAAAAGGGAAATGAGAGTGGCAAGGGGAGGCAGAAAACAAATGGAGGAAGGAAAGATGAAGAGGGAAATAAAGGAGTCCTGCTGAGAAATATAACGAAATGTAAAGGGAGAAACATCCCATTATATCCTGATCAATACATGTATGTGTTAAGTCTTGTTCAAGCCTGAGTTTGTTTGCAGAGTCAGAGTAATGATGGTACCAGATGTTCACATTACAGAGATTGGTCAACACAATCATCACAACATCCCAATAACATCATTTCTGTCAATTAGGAGGACGTTGATTCAAATTACAATAATTCCCTGAAGATGTCACCACACGGCCTGTTCTCATGAAGCGCTTGTACATAAAGCTGTATAAAGTAAAACTCTGTAATTGGTATGTATGAGTTCATGTCCTGAAGAAGTTAAGGAGAAAACACAAGACTATCACCAGGAAACAGGTGTTCACGTCCTGAAGAAGTTAAGGAGAAAACACAAGACTTTCACCCAGGAAACAGGTGTTCATGTCCTGAAGAAGTTAAGGAGAAAACACAAGACTTTCACCCAGGAAACAGGTGTTCATGCCCTGAAGAAGTTAAGGAGAAAACACAAGACTTTCACCAGGAAACAGGTGTTCATGTCCTGAAGAAGTTAAGGAGAAAACACAAGACTTTCACCCAGGAAACAGGTGTTCATGTCCTGAAGAAGTTAAGGAGAAAACACAAGACTTTCACCCAGGAAACAGGTGTTCATGTCCTGAAGAAGTTAAGGAGAAAACACAAGACTTTCACCCAGGAAACAGGTGTTCACTTCACGGGAGTACAACTTAAGGGAACCGGTGTTTTAACCCAAACCACAATCTTTTTTCTAATCTTAACTAGTCGTTTTGGTGTCTTTAGGGCGCAGCTATTTTATATTAATGAACGTCTGTTACATTCAAGCCATTGTCAAATGAGTGGATACAAAGCCAACTAAGCTCCACAAAACGGTCTCCGTATTTCTCAGTATGGCTACGTTTACTAAATGGTGTCGTCCGGCGACTATCGCATGGAGAAGCTCGAGTGAAGATGGCAGCGTGCCTATGTTCCCACACAGCAAGACTTTTTTTCTAAAATTAGGCCCTATGTTCCCACATTTCCTTTTTCATAAATTTGTATCAGATTTTATCCCCCTTACTCCCAATTTGGTAGTCAATTACACCCAACCTATTATCCAGTAGCAATGGACTGCATATGGAATGTAGCTTTTAGCTAAATCTGGTAACTAACCCTAACCCCTAACCCTAACTAACCCTAACCCTGGGAACATATAGCTGTGGGAACATAGGGCTGTGGGAACATATGGCCTAATTTTCAGTGAAAAAAACATCTTAGAAATGTGGGAACATAGGGCTGACCCCGTGAAGATAATTACCTCTTCTGAAGAGTCCATCGGTCGGTCGCTGTAATTTCATAGGATATCATACGAATTGTTTTGCATCATATCATTCGGACCCAACACGTTCTCACACATGCTGTCTTTACCTTCCACACACACAGATTAAAATGCAAATACCTCTCAGAACAAAAACACAAGACAAAACATGTATTTCTAATGTACTGTCTCCGCAGAAAAAAAGAAATGCCTATGACAAAATTGTGTAATGCATTTGCTACATATTAACTACATATTATTGTTTTTTTTTCTCCCCACACATATTCTCACTCACACACAAACACACACACACACACACACACGCACACAAACATCACTCTTACACACACACACACACACAAACACTATCTTACATGCACACACACACACAAAGAAATACCCACACCCACACACACACACACAAACACTATCTTACATGCACACACACACACAAAGAAATACCCATACGCGCACACACCCACACACACACACACACACACACACACACACACACACACACACACTCACAGCAGTAGCGGAAGTTAATATAAAAGCAAATCTCCAGACATCATTCAGACAGTATTCATGGTAACAGGGGCCCTGTTATACCATCTCTCTCAGCACTACAGACGCATCTCTATGGGGGAATAAGATGAGCCGTCTGTGTCAGTTATCCATTTGTGCAAAAAGTATTACATCTGCTGCGAGATATCACCCATCTTTCATATTATCAGTGTCTGGAAGAAACTGGAGTTAAAGAATTGAGGGGGGAAAACGTTGATGTGTCCATTCAGTGGTTATTTAATCAGCAGCTCCTTGTGTGAATTAAAATAAATAAAAGAAATGTAATGAAAAAAAAGGCCATTTAGACTCAAGGAATTCAGGTTACAAAAGAGATTCCTTTTCCGTTTCACGTCCAGGATTGTAAAGGTGACGCCAGAAATTCGGCCGGACGGCTGTCCCCTTCCTCTGTCTCTGTGTTGGCGTTCTAACCTCTGGTGGATTTGTGAGGACTATGGTTAACTGCTCCTCAGATCTCTGCAGGGTAAATCCAGACAGCTAGCTAGACTATCTGTCCAATCTGAGTTTTCTGTTGCACGACTAAAACTACTTTTGAACGTACACATGTTCCACCAAAACAAGTTCCTTCCTGAGACTATTTAGCAGAGGCACCGTGGCTCCGTCCGGCTCTTAGCCCCGCCCAAGACGATTGTGATTGGTTTAAAGAAATGCCAATAAACCAGAGCAGGTTTTTCTCCCATCCAGGAATGCTGTGTGGACTAGCCAGACCAATGCCAGGCTAGGCTCTTAGTGAAGTTGAATTTGACACCGCTGTGTTAAAAGCATTAGGATATTAGTATATTCAAGATGTGAAAACCAAAACCATTCCAACTCAAAATAATGTATCTTCAAAGATTGTTGTTCCCGTCAGTCACTTACACACAAAAGCACAGGAAAATAGGGTCCAGGTTGAAAAAAAATTAATAATTACCCTTTAAATTTAGGCTCCAAAACAAAAGGAAATGTTAGCTTATAGAACATGCTTATGTGCAATCCTCTAACCTTTGTACGTGTTTCATGAGAACACCCTGCAGTAAAAGCTTTTCTGACTTTATAACAATGGGTTTGAATGTGGTACAACCAATCAGAGTTCAGGACGGTAAGTACCTGTTGTAACAGGGGGTTTCTTTTTTTCTTTCTTCTGTGTAGGTGGCTGGCTGTTAGTCACATTTAATCGACAAAATTGGCAATATATTCTAAGCACTATTATTTCTTTCCTTGTTCATATATTTTCCCTCCTTCTCTCTCCTCCCTCTTTCCCTCCTTCGCTCTTCACGACAGAAGAGGCTCGTTCCGCTTGCCAAAAATATAACTTTTTTATAGACATGGGAATATGATGGCTAGTTAATTCAGAGTGCCCAAATTGCCATTTTAAGGTGATTTCTGTCAAATAGATGAACATTACTTTGACTGCCTGCAGAGGTGTCAAGTGGCCATCACTCACTCAGCTTTTTTTCTGCACACCACCGTCGCACAGCTTCACAATGTAGCAAAGACAATTCTTAAAGTCCCAGACACATTTTAAAGTATGTAACAGTACTCTGTTGTGATCAATATTTGTTTTACATGGTTTAAAAAAAAGTGAGTCTGAAGTCTGAAACGGGGCTGGAAGCACATCTACCTTTTTGCCCTCACAGCCAAAACACATAGAGTTTAGTACATTAAGCAAAGCAATGCATTTGGATTACACTTTTAAAAGCTACCACACAGCTGACTAACAACAACCTGTTTCACAGCCTGAATATGAAAACTCTGCTTCTGGGGGAAGAGTCTCAAAGTCGCCAAATGTGCCAAATTCTGCTTTGAGAGTTGCGTAACTAGTTTATAAACAGGCTTACCTGCGTCAAAGAGCTTACAAAGCTGAAGTGAAGCGAAGTGAGTCAGTAGAAAATGTTGCATCCCTGTTATTACTCAGGGATGCACCGAATCCAGGTTTCGGCTTCAGATTCGGCTGAATATTGGGCTTTTTGACGGGGTTGGCTTTCTGCCGAACCTTTGAATTTTTTTTCCCCCGAACCGAACCCTACGCTTGCACCAGGCGTAATGACGGCGCCGTTGATTACAGGAAGGTGTTTACGTAGGTGGAGCATTCAATGCAGTAGGCTGTGAGAAAGTGAAAATGGAACTCGTGTGAAAAAAAAAGTGAAGTTTGGCAGTACTTTCAGTCAAAAGAAGGCCATTCAAGTCCAGCTACATGTTCAATTTGCAATGCCAATTTTTCTCGTGGTGGCGAGGACCCTAAACTATACACAACATCACCGCTGTTACAACATCTGGTATGAAACATCCGAAAGAATACGAGTTGTGCATGAAGGAATCTACAGACAGCAGCCAAAATGCAGCAACTTCAGGTAAATAAAATGAAAAATACACTGCTGTGGATGTTGTTTACTTCAATAATGTGTTAACTGTGTCAATGGACTGAGGATGGGAGGAGGATTCGGTATTCGGCCGATCCCAAAAATCTGGATTCGGTGCATCCCTAGTATTACTGATTGTCGTTACATCTTCCCCATCAAGTTGTGTTAATGTTACGTTTTGAATGTCTACAATATGAGCTGTCGACAGAGCGCCGACGCTGTCGGACGCCGCATCGGGGACTTGGCCGGTCTGAAAGACGGAGTGGAGCGCAGTGGTGCCAGAGGACAACGTTAGGCCATTTCATCCTTACCTTCAGCAGACTAGCGTGTAGCTTCGGCAGTTTCAAATGCATGGATACACTAAACTCTGGAAGCCCCAGACGTAAAGATTATACCAAGTTTTCACCAGAGTTGTGGTTATACCGTTACAACATTAACATAAGAAAAACACATTTTTGGGCGGAGAGGGGCTTTAAAGTACTGTGATGCATCTGATAGAAAATCGATCTTTTTAACCCTTTTTTAAATCTTTTTAAGATTGCCAGAAAAACTATAAGAAGCGATGATTATGATACCTAATTGTAATGTTGGATTTGCTGTGTAATAATTGTTATAATTAACATGGGAAAAAAAGCAGCATGCAAAGTTAACTTATCTCCAACTAACCTTGTTTGTGAATGCTCTAATCAAACAATGATTGGCAGTGCACCGTCACGTATTTACTTGTATTATGATTATAGTCTTTATGCCTGTAAGCTCTTAAATTGATGTGGATGACGTGCAGAAAATGATTGTTCTCACCCCAACTCTGGTATTATTTCTCACCCTGAGGGGTTTAGCAGTCGCTGCTGTCTTCCAAAGTAGGATTAGATTAATAGAAAATTATTGGCTCAGAAAATAGCTGTGTAAAACAATGTGCTATTATTTATCGGGGCGATATTTAAGCATACAGTATACAGGAAGAACAAAAAACAGTAAATTTGAAGGGTTGACACTTTTTATACTTTATACTTCTTGGCAATTTAGGCCTTTATTTTGACAGGACAGCTTTAAACATGAAAGGGAAGAGAGAGGGGGAATGACATGCAGCAAATGATCCCACGGCCGCTGCGTCGAGGACTGAGCCTCTGTATATGGGCGCACACTCTGCCAGGTGAGCTACCCAGATGCCCTACTTTATACTTCTGAACAGGAAATGTCTGAAGTGAACATACACTGAGATAACATTTGATATCCTATGACAAAGAACAAAAAAGTTACAGATGGAAGAATTGGAATGAGCGAGAACTTCTGGATGAAATGACTGAAGGAAAGAGGCAGGAAATGGAAAGAATGGGAGAGCGGGAGAATAAAAAGCAGACAGAGAGAACGGTTGCTACTCTGTTGGATTAAACTGGTGAATGTTAAATTTAATTGCGATAAGCTCCATTAAGTTGCCAGGGAGAAAGGAAGCGAGGAGCACTTGAGAAGAAAAAAAGACTTTGTTCCCCTACTTTCCTACTCTTTCCTCTACCCCTCTCAATTAAGTTGCTAGTTAATGACTTGAGCTTTTATTGGCAAAAACACCGACATGGAGGAAGAAAGGCAAACACGTGCAAATACACAGCTGCCATGTAACAGAAAAGAACAACACAGACCAGACTAGTGTTTGCTGTGTTTACCGTACGTATGCGCTCCGGGTTGCGCAGTAAATGAGCAGTCAGGTGATGCGTTTCGATTAGCGTGAAAACGGATACTGATTGTTTGAAGGTTACGAGAACGGAAGAGGAAGTTGCACAATATGAAGGCCCCGATCTTGGCGTGTGTGTGTGTAAGATAACCGTTGCTGCCTAAGAAACGAGAAGACACCCCCCCTGTGAGGATAGGATAAAAGCTTGAGGGAGAGAACAGATTGGAGCTCATAATTCGGAGGACAACTTGGTGGACCGGGCTCTGACTTGATGTCTGTTGCTAGGGAAACTTAAACTCTGTTTTTGTGAACCTACAATTCCGTTGTAAGTTCATGCTGGACTCAGTAAACTTTGCTTAAATGAACTCTTCGTCTCAGATTGATCGTTGTGTTCTGGTAAACTTCCAATGTAAAAGTCCAATGAAAGAAGGCGGGGGAATTAATAAATTGGAGTCAGATTTGACAGGCCTAAGGGCCTTAGTTGGACAAATTTGGACATCTCACATGACCACACTCATAACAGTTGTTTCACAACCTACTGTATGTCTCTCATCCTGTCTCTAGGTATTTTGTACTTTTCCACTGTCCCTTACTGATGTAACCTGTCGATACCAGCTCATCATGTGTTATCAGCAGTGATGGGAATAACGGCGTTACTTTTTTTCAGTAACGAGTATTCTAATTGATTACTCTTCCCATCTTAATAACTGCCAAAAAATGCGTCGCATTACTATATTTGAAGCTGTTTTTTTCATCAGACCAACTAGATCTTTGAGTCTGTGTCGAGAGGCAAATACTTTTTTTTTTACTGTTCTTCCTTGGTTAGTGGGTAGTGCATGACACAAGCGCATAAATGCTGACGATTGGCTGAGGTTGAGTAAAATGTCATGGTTAGCCAATCAGAGGTAGAGTTGGGCGGGTGTTTGACAGCATGCACAGTCGGACACACAAGAACAACACAAGCGAGTCAGTCAACGAGAGAGCGATACAGGTATGGCGTTATGAAATCAAGGAGAGGGTTAACTTCTCCTGCTACAGATCTCCCACCGTGGTCAGAAAGAACAGGGGAGATACTTTGTTTCTCTTACTATATGACTCTAGGGTTGCTACTCGCTCCAAAGCTAATCGCCGTCACTTTCTCACTTCTCTCTCACTCTAACACCTACTCCGCCCCACACACATGCCGGCTTGACGCACACACCAGCGCACAAGTATAAACATCAGGCCACTTATGTTATTTGCACTACAAAGAGTGTATATATTTGTTATTTATTTTTGGTATAGTGCTTAACAAGCATAATTTAATTTTGCCCAGTTGTGGCCTGTTGAGGTGTTGTATTATTTGTATCGATCCACTATATAAACATAATATCTACATACATGGCTTTTGATTGGAGGCTAGTCTCACTTTGTCCCACAGCAACATTGAAATAGTTTAGATTGGTGTACATTGTTTCTGTTAATAATGTATTGTATTAAGTGTCCATTTCATTATAATATTCAGATTCAGATTTATCATAAATAATTGAACATGCACATGTATTTTAAGTTAAAGAGGGGTAGGTGGAGGTGGGGTCACATTTAAGCATTTAAAAATGTACTTGAAAGTAACGCAATAGTTACTTTCTGAAGTAACTAGTTACTTTCATAATTTGTAACTGAGTAACTAATTTAGTTACTTTTGGAAGAAGTAACTAGTAACTGTAACTAATTACTTTTTAAAAGTAACTTGCCCAACATTGGTTATCAGTAAGGGTAATGGTCTAAACAAGCTTACACACATATTGCAAAGAGCATCATTTATTATCTACTCAAGCATACTCACACACATTTGACATGAACACAGTTACACTTTTTCCTAACCTACACCCACATTTCCTAAAAACATGTAACTTCTTAGTAATGTCATTATCATATTAAGGCACTTTAGGATGTTAACTTTAATTATTTCTTCACAATTGTCACTGCCCCTCACTATCACTAACGTTATCCACATTCAAAGTCGGAAGTTAGGATGGAAGTACCAAGAGTTGTTGCTATGGAGATGATACACCATCTCATCATCTCATCGCATTGTGGTAAACTGGCAGGTTTAACAATGTTGCAGAGCCGGCGCATTGCAAGTAGCTGCGAGTTTACAATTGTACACTCGCAAATTATTTGTTCATGTTATGCAGTCATTGTTTTCAATGAATAGTTCATAAACCTTTGTTTGACTTAGTTTATTTCTGAACCCAGCCATCACACGCTGCGCCGTCACATCCTGCACCACAAGTCAATTCTCAACCTGTTGGGTGTTGTAGAAATTCTTCTTGTTCTCTTAAAAAGTACAGAGTCCCTTGGTGTGTAGAATCAAATCTTGTAATACGTGGGCAAGGGAAAAAGACAACAGTGTTCTCCTCCCTCCCTTCAGAGTAGCTGTCCTTATATACATTCAAAGGACAATAGTTCCTGGAGACGTTTGAGCCATGCATACTTCACACATCCCTTTGTTGTGTAGAAGAACTGCCCCCTGGTGTTATATCCTAACCATTTATAAGGGAAACATGATCCTTTGAGACTTTTGTCTCTCAGTTGACGCTTAGTACGTATCTAACAAACATTACACTTCATTAAACTCAATATATGAAATAATCTTGAATCTACAGTCTAAATGTTCCTTTCCTACATTGTAAACACTGCTTTGGATTGGTCTGATAATACAGATTATTACTTATCTATCTGTGAGCTCTCTATGACACCAGAAACTGGGTCAAGTGTGGGCTCAGACATTGATCTCGGCTCTTCATAAACCTGCCTGCTAACGTTTCTGACGGAGAATCACAGTAGTAGAACGGAGTCTTAAAAACAACGAACAAAAAAAAAATGTTTCTCCATTCCCCAAAAGACAACAAAATACGTTGTAATTGCTCTGGAAACCTGCGCAAATGTATTCCCTTTGTGTCCTGAACTGTAACAAACTGTAATTGTTTAAGAATCTCTGCAATACATACTTTCCGAAGCCATCTGTCTGTACCGTGTCATCGCATTGCATCATGCAAATCTGATCACAGTGATAAAAGTATAAGTGCATGTATGATGCAACTTTGCAGGCAGATAACTTGAAAGTTGAAAGTGCTGGATTGTCAACGTGATAATCAATGTGATAAGTGGGAGGTTCTGAAGTCAATCAAAGCACACAGATATCGTCTGTGTCATCAATTTGTCTCCTACTTTTGTTTAAACCAACTGCTCATACGGAGTTGATTATCTGTATTGATTGTGTTAAGATAAGCATTTGATTTCTACACAGCTGACTTTCTGAATGTCAATATCAATCAGAATTTAGGATCCTTTTTAAAAGGCACTGGGGTCTCATTTATAAAACAGTGCGTAGGATCCTTACTATAAGTGTACGTACGCCCAAAAAGCCCAAAATAGCATATGCCAAAAAAAAGTCAGATTTATAAAACCATGTGTACGCACACCTGTAAGCAATGTTCCCTTTATGAATCACAGATTACCTACAAGTGTGCATACATGGATCAGCCTCTTATTCCGCCCTGTACACGCCCATTTTTAACCATAAATAGTCTATGCAAAGCACCTCGTGAATGCTGATCAGTATATGAATGACAGTGGCAGTTGTTACACCAAATCATGATGACTGGCAGAGAAAAAGCTAAAAACTTCTCAGACGTTCAGGAATTGCTGCAGATTGAATTATAATTTCGGTTTGTTTTTGCACAGTGTAGGGAAACCTGATCTATAACTACATGTATTAATAATACATACAAAACGGCATTACAGCACTTGGGGACAGCTTCGATATACCAGACATATATAATAAGATTTAACAGCACTATATATTATATCCAAACAAGCCTTAGTGATAAAGTTGAAGATTATATATAATATTTATATTAAAAAAACACGTAGCTGTCTGACATTTCCCTCTGGAAACAGCCGGTTTCCCCCCAGAGTGGCGAGGACCTGTAGTAACTCTACTGGACTCAATTCAGTACATAGATCCAAGAGCTCAGCTTTAGGGAATCTAAATCGGCATATTAGCATAGTCAACATCATGGTCCCTGAAGCCTTTTTCTCTCCTGATTCTTCCATTAGTGTAGTCTTCCTGCAGGGCCAGCAGTGCCATCATGCAGCATTACGCACGGGGGTCACCGCAGTATTTATATGTTTACAAGAATTTGTGATTGTTAACACCTTGCCAACACAGCATCAACTAGTGGTATCCCCCACCCCGAGATACAATTTGAAGACGAAAGAAAGTGTAAAAGGCAAACACACTTTACTTCATGCAGGTTTAGTCACAAACAGTATTAAAGTTCGGACTTATAGCTGTGAGCTTAACGGCTGTATTTTCAGACTTTGACATTTGATGATATATGCAGAGTATTAAAGACAGATATTTAATTATTTACACTGTGTTCTGCCGTTATCTAATGCTAGGGTATTTGATGCTATCATGTATTCCATGCAGTCGGGCCATCTCCTCCTCCTGCGCTCCGTAGCGGACAATGTGACGGCGAGACAGCGCCGATTAAATATTAAGAACAAATTTGTATTTAAGATTTGAGTTGGAGGTGTTTCTGGAACAATTATCACTCAGTACAAGCGCTAATAACACTGCTGGATTTAATCTTCATGATAACGTGGATGATATTTTATTCAATACTTGAACATATTACGGGTAATCGTTATTCCCATTTACTTTCTGCAGTCTGAGTTCAGTTCACCACCTCACCATCTGCGTCGCCAATTCCTATTTTGTCTCCAAAATGTGCGTACACATGGGTCAGAGTTGGTCTTGTTTTCCTTCTTTGCATTGCCACTGATATGATGCAAAGCCTGCCTTTATACACTATATGGCCAAACGTATGTGGTCACGTGAACAAAGTACATCCAAATGTAATTGTTGATCATATTATTCTAAACCTCTATAGCAGCCTCTGTTCCTCTAGGAAGATAGCCACAAGAATTACAAAAGGACAAAGGAATTTCAAAATATATATTTCTTTCAAGGTTCTTGCAGTCAAGGCAAAACTGATCATAAGAGAGCAAAAGCAAGCATCCAAACTAATCTGACAAAGTGCAGGTGGAGAGATGGACGGAGAAGCTCAGGTGACGGGAATGAGTTGATAAGTTTAGGCAGGAAAACTGGAGCGCAGGAAAGGACTAACGAGGCTGATTCGGAGCAGCTGGCAAAGCAACGCATTCTCATAAATAGATAAGTCGACAAAGGTGAAAGACAGCCATACTTAGAAATACAGAGAGAGTTTTGTGGAGCTGATAGGCTTTGTTAGCTTTGTATCAACTTATGGCTTAACTGTAACAGACTTTTATTAATAGGAAATAGTCACTCACTATAGCTTTAAATTTAGTCCAGAAAAGGCGACATCATGTGGAGACGACAGTTAAGTTTACACACCAAAACAACTAGTTAAGATTAGAAAACAGATTGTGGTTTGGGTTAAAGGAGCGGTTCCCTTAAGTAGTACTCCCGGGACATGAACACCTGTTGTGCTGCTGACAGTAATAAATATGTGAAATATAATAATACATATGGATTACAGTGCTTTACTTTTCATAGCTATATATGAATGCTTCATGAGAACTGTCTGCATATTAAGATGTTTATTCTCAGCACAAAGTCTAAGATCCAGTTTTCACCAAAAACTTGCTCTGCGCTCCCGTATATAAAGTAACCAAACTTCAAATTGCACACAGCTGTTAGCTGACCAAAGCCAGCATTTTCCACGGGCACGGTGTAATTTAAATTTAGTTGGTAACCATGGTGATAAAATTAGATGGCACTGACACTATTATGTATTGCAGCTGTTTCATTCATACTTTGCTATTGTTTTTTAATCAGTGTGAATATTGCAGCTTTGGTTTTAGTGTTTGTTGTCTGAAAATCCAGGTGTTAACATTTTGGAGATGAATGTACTGTCCATTCGTTTAGGAAAAGACAACTTGTTTGGGGACAAAAAGTGGGACAGGTAGTTGTAAGCGGGACAGGAACAGGGAAAGAGAGAAGAGAAAACAGCGTGAGGAAGATTGTAAAAGACAGAGGTCAACAGATTAAGAGAGTGATGTATGATAATGGCAGTTTTCTTAAAGGAGTTTGTTAAAGCCAAGATAAGCCATCAAGGTCTGATGCCTCAAGTAGACACAAAGAATTAAAAAAACAACCGTGACCAGTTTGGAACAGACCGTCGGGCAGTGGCTCTGACTACGGACTACGTTGGGGGATATGTTGGCTCTAAATGGTTTTTCAAATCAAAATCCACAGTCTGACCTCGAAGAATCTTGCTACGGAACATAAATGAGTTATTCTCTTTGCTTCTTGACTTACTACTTTTTGGGTGCCCCTGAGCAAGGCACTTAACCCCCTTGCTTCAGCACAACCGCTCTGTATTTGACAATGAATACTATGGTTGCTCTGGAGAAAACGCTGAATGAATGTGAAGCTGAAGGATGTGCAGGAAAGAAACCCTGCGAAGTAAACTGGAGGTAAAAATCATCAAGAAAAACCTCAGCAATGATCGTTCTCCAAGCTGTCTTAAAATACCCATAACCCCCTTAAGGCCTTTCCACACCAGGGACGTTTTTTTTTCGTGTGAATAATTCGCACAATATATTTTTTCCAACTGTTGTTTTTGTCACAAAGCACTTTCACACAGAATGTAAATATTACTCGGCGATAAAGCAAGGTAATTTTCTTCCGAAACAAGGTCGATTTTCGGAGCCTTCGCGACGCAAATAAAGACATCAGATCAATTGACAATAATACTTTTTGCTCCACAGCCCTTGGATAACAAAACAAGGAGACAGTAGCCATGGGCAGCATGGGCAAATTAAAGTGTTTTTTGAACATTAAAACATGTAAAAATGTTCTAGTAGAAACTGTTGGGAATTTGTCCAAAAGACAGGCCCAAAATAAGGCCCTAAGGCCAGAGAAATCTGACTCCAATTACCTAATTCCCGTGCCTTTTTTATCGGACTTAAGTTTACCAAAACACAAGGATCAATCTGAGACAAAGAGTTCAGTTAATCCAGCATAATAGTTACAACACAGCTGTGGGTTCACAAACAGAGTCTAAGTTTCCCTAGCAACAGACATGAAGTGAGCCCTGATCTGTTCTCTCCCTCAAGCTTTTATCCTCCCCTCACAGGGGGTGTCTTCTTGTTTCTAGGCAGAAACTGTTATCTTACACACACACACACACACACACACACACACACACACCAGGGTTGGGGCCTCTGTGTGGTGCAACTTCCTCCTCTGTTATTGTAACTTTAACTTCTTTCCTCCTTCACGTCTTTCCTGTTTTTCTGCTTATCTGTCTGATACACAAGGCACTTTTATGCCATATTAGGCTTAACCTTCTGTGCATCAGAGCTCACCCGGAGTACAGCCACTTCCTCAATGACTGCCCTTTTGCAATGAGCAGAATGCAACTTTAACTGTCAGCAACTTTTAACTGCCAATATTTCTACAAAACACAACAATACAAGTAGGAACCTCATAGGTGTAATTTATATCTTAATTGCTTCCGGGCTTCACAAAGTTTTTGTTGCTTTTTGGACATGTTTTTTTCATAGTTTTTGTGGCCGCTTTTTCCATAGTTTTTCACGTTTTTTTCAACGTTTTTGTCGATTTGTGTTTTCTTTTTTCTGAGTTTTTTTTTTTTTTTTTTTAAATCAACGTTTTTGTCGCCTTTTCAGGTTTGTTTCAGAGCTTTTGTCACCTGTAATTTTATAGTTTTTGTCGCCGCTTTTTCCAAAGATTTTCATGCTTTTATCTGTTTTTGTCTCTTTTTTTCAACACATGCAGACATGTCCAAGGACCTCCTTAGATAGTTCAACCCCTTGATGAACCTAAAAATGCTTTATAATAAGTCTCCTTAACGTTCAAAACCACGACCAACGTTCTCTGGTTTAGATATGATGTAGTTCCTGCCACCGCTTGGCTAGTTTAAGAAATGCTCCTGTGTATTAAAGGGTAGAAATAAACGACCGATATCGTTGTATTGTTTGAAGGGCTGTTGCAAAACAATGCAGCTGTCTTCTTAGTTAACTCCCAAGGGAAATCCACAACCTCCCTGCACTCTAAGAAATAAATCCATAAAATAACAGAAAATGTTCTGGCAGATCATTACCGGGACTTTGTCCCCTCATTAAAAACAGACATTTTGTGTGTAGCTAAAGTAAAGACAGAACATTTTTACTATTATTTAAAAAAAGAGACAAAGCTGCTACAGATAGTAACTTCTGTAATGACATCTGTTCTTTAATTAATTCAAAGCTTCTTCATTTGGCGCGTTTTAAGCTTTTTTTACTCTCGCTAATCCAAGTGCTGGTAAATAATTTATGATAACGGTGCGAATAGCTCACTAAGTCAACTAGCATTAGTGATATCTAACAAAAACTCACATATGTAACACATGACCAACCAAAACAACATTTTAAACTACTAGACAGCCAATAAAACATGCACGTTGTTATTATATATATATATATATATATATATATATATATATATATATATATATATATATATATATGTGTATATATGTGTATATATGTATATATATGTATATATATATATATATATATATATATATATATATATAGAAGTACTTAACGTTGAAGTTAAGTTCAATTCAAAATGTAAACAAACAAACAACTGTGAATCAAGTTCTACAGACAATTTCTGTTAAAATATACAGTCATGGGCGCCCATATATAGAGGTTTACTCCTCGACGCAGCGGGCTCGGGTTCGACTCCAACCTGCGACCTTTTGCTCCAAAAAATAAATCTTAAAAATTATATATATATATATATATATATATATATATATAGTCATATATATATAGTCATAGAATTGTTAATATTTCTTAGAGTGGGATTGTGAATGAATCAATCAAATGAATAGATGATGAAATGAAATATCTCTTTTACGAAGCAGCAATACAACCAGTGTACTAACCATACACACACACACACACACACACACACACAGCTCAGTGATGTTGCGTGATGTAATGTTACTCATTACGTTAGCTTAGACCTCACAATGCCTTGTGTTTCTCACTCCTTATTGCTAACGTTAGCCAACATATTTATAAAAAAAGACACATTCGAATAGTACTGATTTTTTTACAATTCAAATTATATTCGACTTTCGGTATTCGTTCCTACAGCCCTACAGTGTACTAACCATGCATTTAATCCATCATCACATTATAAAGAAAACATGTTTGTACAAAACAAACCAAACCAGTGTATTTATCAAGAAATAATGAGTCTTTCACAGGGATTTAGTTCGTAATCACAGTTTGCAGAACTGAAGCGCTTTATATTCTCTGTTCATTTCAAATAAGGTAAAAACAAAATAAATCAAGCTCAGATTAGCTTCAGAGCTTTCAGACTGTCTCTTCTTATCTTTATGCTGATTAAGAAGTTTGTTTTTTATGCCATTGGTCATTCCAATAAAGAGCTGTTAATGTTATTAAAGTCGGAGGTGTTTGCTTCTCGGTGTTTGTCAAATTCTCTCTCTCTCTCTCGTTCTCTGATTCTTCAACAGCTCCGTGCACACACACACACACACACACACACACACATGCTTACATTAGCATACACATTGCCACCACCAAGTCGGGCTTAATTGAAAAGCATCTTTTGAGAATGTTAAGAAGTGCCGTGTTGGCCTGCGAAGAGGATAAAAGCTGTTACATTATTCAGGGCACTTTTAAAATGGCACACTTGAGTTGGGTTTTACGTCTTGATTCCATTTGTCTTTGTCTTGTCTTTTTCTGGCCTCATTTGTGTCCGTCACACTACTTCCTTTTAATTTGATTTGACGTAAAAGGAACCTGCCATGTCGCTGTATGTCCCTTTTTGGTGTTAAATGTTTTAAGCCCAGTTCAGACCAAAGGTTCGAGACTAGATGAGTTGAACTTTCAACGCATCAGTCTGCAGCGTTCTGAAAGCTGCCAGTTCACACCAATGAGACGAGCCGAGACGATGTATCATCTGTATAGAAACAATTCTTTGTACTTCCGTTCTATCATATTGGGGGGTCTGAGCGTCAAAGACTTAATTTCCTGCATTCTCATACGCTTTTATGAACCAATTTACTGTGGAAATACCTTTTATTTAGCCTATGCAAAGATAAAAAAACACAGATCACAATTCTAAATATGTCAAAACTATAATAGAAAGTATGTCGTTGCATGTCATTGAGCATTTTTAAGTGGGTATATGGAAATCCTGGAGCTTTCTTAGTGGGTATACTGCGTATACCTGCGTATCACGTAGACTACACCACTGCGTTCTATCTTTGGACTTTCAGGCTTTTTTGTAGCTCGATGTCATTTTTTGCGTCTAGATATGAATGTGCATAACGTTAGTGATTGTAAGATGCTTGCTAAAGTTGCATTTCTAGTGATGAATCGGCAAAAACATGAATCACTGCTCCCTCTCTTCAGTCACTCTCTAGCTCGCTCCACCACATACCGTGCTCGTGGGCGCTCTTTGAGCGTGTGTGAGTATGTGATTTAAAAATGAAATGAGGGATGAATAAAAAAAACATGTTCTTTAATAAAACAAGATCCTAGAAGTCTTTCTCCAAAAGATGAGTCTTGAAAAGAGGGGGTCGTCCTATTATCAGGGTCATCTTATATTCGGGTCAATACTTCCAAACTTTATATATAATATCTGTGTTGTTAACTACATTTTTGTCTTGTTTTCTTCCACTGTAAGCAACAGTAAAAACCATTAAGTACTTTACTGGTACGTAACTGATTCATTCAACAAAGTTTACAGTAAATCGCGATCCGTATCAGAACTCCTTGCAGGACAGACGATACAGTGCACAGCCATTTCTATCTGTTATCACTTCTCACATAGTTAGTAATTGGACAGATCTCAAGATCATTTTCACTTTAAAGTGGATTTAAGTGCAGCCATATGTGCATTGAATAATGCTGCTAAAGTATAGTTCCCACCAATGATCTATGTCAATAGGGCTATGTGCAATTTTTAAATGTGGATGCCTGTATGGGTGTGTGTCCTATGTGGTTTTAGCATTAGTAACATTCTTTATTTATGTATTTATTTAGGCATATATTACCTCATAGATGTTTGGCACTTGACAAGGACTGCACTTAATGTCGTATCTGTTACAATGACAAATAAAGATATTCTATTCTATATTCTATTTATAATAAAGAGTACTTCAATCTCCTTTTAAATTACTGAAATTGTGTCCTGGCAGGGTCCAACCGGACCACAAAACAGCGGATCTAACAGTGATGACATACGGATGCCAGCAAGTTATCGCTGTGAATTTATACGGATTGGAGAAGAGACTTGCTGTTGGCAATACGTTGGTGAGAACAGGAGTGGAGGAGGGCTGCCAGAGCTTTGCCAAGAAGCAGACAGCCGGCACACTGGCATCAGACGGCGCACACACCCACATACATACACACACATACAGACACACACACACACACACACACACACACACACATGCACACGCACAGACATACACACATGCACACGCACACGCACAGACATACACACACAGTATTCCGATTCTTGGCTGAGGTTATACAGTTTACTTCCTTTGCAACTGTTGTGCAGCTCCTGCTTGGCTCGCAGTAGCTCTGTGAGATTATCTTGTACAGAAGGGATGGGCCCAAGGTTTCATGCAAATCACACACACACACACATACACAGGAAACATATTGAAAGAAGAACAGAGGAAATATGAATCAACCACAGTAAGCGTGATCCACAGAGAGTCCAAGGGAAATTTAAGAAACAGACTGACTGCTGGTCAGAGGGCTGACATTGTAGGATTGTGGGTAGGGTGGAAGTTCAGCTGTGGTGATAACACACCAAACATTACCAGCTGCTTTGCATCCCTCATATGTTCACTCATTTCTTTCTCACAAGCATGGGATTTCTCTCCATCATTAAATTGTTGCTTCATTACTTTCCTTCCATTTTTTGTCACATCTACTCTCCTACCTCTCGTCACACCGAACCTTTTTTTTTTGCCATCCTCAGCTTCTTCTCGCAACCCCTAGAAACAAACTAAGTCTATTCTCTCTTGTGGAGAAGATTAATGAGAGTAGCTGTATCCCTTGTCCAAACTGAAGCCAAGGGTTTTGGATTTTGCAGCCAATCCCCTTTTTCCACATTGTGAGTTCTGGCCTCATGATGTTATGGCTTCACACAGGATATCCATTTCGGAAACTGAGGCTGCCAACACAGGAGCAACAACAAACCTGCCTCGCCATAATATGGATCAAGTAAGAAAGAGTTTGTAAGAAAACAACACAAATCCAAGTGGCATGTGAAGACATCCATCCATCCATCGTCGTCCTCTTATCCGGGGTCGGGTCGCAGGGGAGGCAGCTCCAGCAGAGGACCCCAAACTTCCCTTTCCCGAGCCACATTAGCCAACTCTGACTGGGGGATACCGAGGCTTTGCTAGGCCAAGGCCACCTACTCCTAGGTCTTCCCCGAGGCCTCCTCCCAGATGGATGGCCTGGAACACCTCCATAAGAAGGCGCCCAAGGGGCATCCCAACCCGTTCTCACTCCGAACTCGTAAATTACGGACGTTTGGACAGTGGCTGTCACCGTCTGAAGCGACGCAAAATGCGCCCTTCAGCGTGTGTGTAGAACGCACCGGGCAGAGCAGCAGCTATATGGGGTTTGAAGATGACGTAGCACTAAGAGCGACTACGGTAGCGAGTAGTAGGCTATGAAAGCCCGAAAATCCGCATAGGGAGGTTGGTTGGGGTGGTGGATGGGTCAAACAACACAGGACTTTCACCCAGGAGCCCGGGGATTGTGTCCTGCGTGTCACGTTTCCTAAACCCAACTGTCGCTTTCTTCTTTCACTAAACCCAACTGTCCCGTTCTTCTTTTCCTAAACCCAACCGTCCCATTATTTCCGCGTGTCATGGAAACATAAGCCCACCCACGACCTTTTCCTAAACCTAACTGTGTCTAAAGTGACGCCAATAGTCCCGACCCAGCACGTTTAGATAAAACGCGTTTATATCATTAGTCAATAACAACGGCAGCTGACCAAGCGTCCATATTTTATGCGATGAGAGTGAGAATCTGTTGGGCATCCTTACCACATGCCCAAACCACCTCTACTGGCTCGCTCTCCTCCGAGTTCCTCCCGGATGACTGAGCTTCTCACCCTATCTCTAAGGGAGACGCCAGCCACCCTCCTGAGGAAACCTATTTCGTCCGCTTGTACCCTGGGTCACATAGTCGGGCTGACCACGCGAAAATCCAAGATGGCGGTTGGGGGCCGCATGAATTTGGGGCTATTTGTAAGTTTGGTACAAAAGCACAAGATGACAACTCCTAGCGTTGAAATGGCGGGGAACACCACAAGATTTCAACACATTTTTCAGAAAAAGGGGAACACACCACGGAGCACTATTATGGTGCCGATGTGGCGGTTGTGAAGGTCTGTTGCGTTCTCGCGTGACTATGGTAGCAGGCAAGACCAGCTGTTTAAAATGGTGTGTGTGTGTGTGTGTGTGTGTGTGTGTGTGGGTAGGTTAGAAAAGGAGAGAGAAGAAACAGGAGGGAAACACGACTGAGAATAAAATAAACAACTTGAAATCTTGATCCTGTGAACAGTGACAATAACCACTCTCCTTGTTCACTCAAGACTCTGACCTAACGGGAAGTTACTGCAGGGTCTGAGAGTTTGTTTAATGAGCGGAGGGTTATTTCTCTGTGTGGCTCCTTAGTCTCACTGGTCTGATGCTTAATCCACTGGTACGGTCCACAAGAGTGATAATTCATTAAGTGGATATTTACACTTTTAAAGTGAGGGCCATTATGGGTGCGGTTTGAACGGCTCTAAAAATTAAAACAATGGAAATATAGAACTACAGCACTTGTGGTTATATGTATGAACTGTCTAAAAGTAGTCACATGTTGAAGCTGCTTTTTTTACTTAAATTTTTATTTATTTATTTATTTTTAAAATAAAATGTGATTTTGTAACTGCCATCTGGTTTCACCTGATATCTAACGGTGTCATCTTTTTTTGTGTGTGTGTGTGTGTGTGTGTGTGTCAACTTGTGAATGACGAGCAAATTGTAAAGCACTTTGTCTGTTAAGGGTAGAAAAGTGCTGCCATTTTACACCGTATGAAATGATGGATCCATTTTGTCTGGAGTGTACCTCTGTAATAGATAGTTATGGTGACCATTGGATAGTGCCGCATTGTGTTCCAGATAGAAAGAAAAGCCAGCTGTTTCCAGCTGTTTGCAACTCAAAACCTTCATACAAAGCCAACGTCTTGATGCACCAAGGCGCTGCATGGTTTCCCATGTCCCGCTGAAAGTGCTGTGTGTGTGAATCATATTTCTCTATATCTGTTTCAGTGTCTCTGTGTCCCAACAGACAGCGGCAGATGGCTGCTCACCAAGAGCCAAGGTCTGTCCGAGGTTTCTGCCTGTAAAAAGGAAGTTTGTCCGCGCCGCTGTCACACCAAAAGCTTGCTCTGGGGGGGGAATTGTTGGGTCTCTGTAAATCATAAAGTGTAGTCTAGACCTACTCTAGCTATAAGGTGTCCTGAGATAACTCCTGTTATGATTTGACGCTATAAATACAATTTAATTGTGTGTGGGTGATTGAGCTTCATTGGTTGCAACCTACAGATTTAGAACAGTCATGGGTGACCTGGCCAGTTTCATGACAGCAGTGCTTATATAGACTGTAGACTGCAACGTTTACTGGATGTACTCGAAAGCCTTGGTGTGAATGCTGTGGAAGAGTTAAACCTTGTGGAACCAGATGACCTTGGTGTTCTGAAGGAAGTTTAATCGAGAAAAGCTTCTTGCTCGTGCCAGAAGTTACTCAGCCCAGAATGGTAGTTTGGGTATGGGAAGAGATTTGTCCATGGTCAGTGACTCTTACCCAAGCTCGCCTGCAAGCTCCTTGTCATGCGTTTCTATTCCAAGACTTTTTACTTCTGTCAGAAGAACCTCTACAGGCCAAAGAGGCAGTTCTGAGAGAAATGCTACAAGTGATGTACAGTACCATTGGACAACTCTTGCCAAGACTTACATGTAAGCTCCTTTTCACCCCAGTCCACTCCAAGATGTTGCCCTAACACAAATAAACCTCTATGTGATACAAATGGCTGTCTGCAAACATTGTGGGAAGAAGCACCTGAGTGAAATTGCCCGCAAGATCGTGCTGGCCTATCCTAGCTCCTTCAAGGATGTGATTGAAGAACAAGTAGTAGGTAGCAGCTATGATTCTACTGTATAACAAAACAACTACAGTGCACAACTAGTGTGGACAACTACAAAAAGACAGAGCCACCAAAGATGACTCAGCCCAGCAGTGATGACAACAACAACATAAAGGAGAGATGAAGGAAGGATGCATATGGATGTGTTAAACCCAGATCCGCAGCCTGTAAATCTGAAGCACAGAGGAAAATGAAAGAGTAACTACACAAAATGTTTTAGGAAAATGAGAGAGACAAGAAGTGTCAGTGCCTGGAAAGAGGAAGTCTTGCAGCAAAACTACTACCTCCAATTTGATTTAATCAGTCCCTCCAGAATTTTGCGATGTCGCGATCGCAACAATTCACGCAAATTCAACCAATCACCGCAACTTTTCCGCAAATTTGACCAATAACCAGAGTTTCCTGTGACTTCAATCAATCCCAGCAGTCCCACGTGCCAGACTTTGCGTCAGTATGTGACGCTGAGAGCCACTGACCAAGCAGGAGTGAGAACGTGTTGACATAACACATGGATGTCACCAAATTCACTTCCTTGTTTCTGATATGAAGACGAGACGTGAGTGACTCGAACATCTCACATTTACCAACAAAACGTACAGCGAAAGACCGTGCAAGACATTTCAGACCGTCCTGCCAACCTGTATACATTTTAACATCAATGGACGCTGTAAGCTGCTGCTGTTTCAATACTGTCGGCTGTCTGCAGTGGGCGGGGCTGCTGCTCAGTTCCCCCCGCGACTGACACGCGCGCACACACACACAAACACACACGGTGGCTGCAGGAAAAACCGGAGATGAGACGTACATGATGACCTAAATTGAGGACAGCTACGCTCGTTATTGTAAGTGCAATGATAAGTTAAAGTCCAATAAGTACTTTATTAAACCGTATGAATGTGTGTCCCAGGCCAGGTTAGGAAATAAACTAACAATGTAAAGATCAACAAGCCACTGACACATATGTTCAAATTTGATTAATTTAATAAAATTTTTTTTTGTCTTAAATACACCAGCCATTTTCATATTATACCAACATTTGCAGCATCCTGAGCCTTGTTGGTAAGATTACTAGGAAATCTCAGCCTAGAGCAGTTTTATTCTCCCCGAAACAAGTTTCCTTTTAATTTTTTAAGAACTATACCAAAACAAATCACAACTTTTTTTGCAATTTTCAATGTCCATCGCAACTTTTATCGCAATTTTCTACAAAAGCTCCCGCAAAATCAGGCATTTTGGGCCGCAACAATTTCAAAAAAAGGCTGCGAAATCCTGGAGGGACTGATTAACTAAGAGCAATCTTGACCAAGTACAGACTCAGTGAGCACAACCTGGTGATCGAGACAGGCCGCTACAAACAATCATGGCTCTCCAAAGAGGAGCGCTTCTGCCAGCTGTGCAACAAAGACGAAGTCGAGACAGAGCTGCACTTCCTGACAGAATGCACAGAACTGCAGCCAGTCCAAACTAAATATTTCCCCAAATTTAAACACAAACATCCCAAACTTGACCAAATAACAAACATAAACAAAATGCCAATCCTGTTGGAAGAGCACACAGAGAACTGCAGGCTTGCAGCAGACTATGTCTTTACCGTGAATGTGTGTGTGTGCGGGGGGGGGGGGTGCTAGTGAGTGTGTGTATTCAGTGTGGTGATGGCTTGTGGAAATAAGCTGTTCCTGAGTCTATTTAGGGTTAGGGTTAGCTGCTTTTTCGATATTTTTGCCACTTTTTTGTCGACGTTCTCCTGCTGGAAAAATTAGATTCAATGCAGCTTGTCCGTTTACAATCGATGGCCTCGATCTGTTCCTTAAAACAGACAACCGAGATAAGATTTTAACAAATTGAAATTCACTGCCTCTTCTCTCTTGGAGCCTGGACTTTGAAAGGCGTTGTGGGTGTGAGCACGGCGAGCGGAGATGGAGAGATTTGTGTCGAGGGTGATGAAGTGTCGATCACTTACAGTGAAGAACAAAGAGGGCAGGATCTTCAGTGGATGAGTTAAGCTGAAAAGAGGGAAGTTGTGGTGTTGTGACTGACAGTGTGACAGGTGTTAAACCTGCACGACTGCTAACAACATCCTCTGCCTCGGGCAGCACGGAGCTCTGGGAGGAAACTTCAGTTGAGAATAATGATGATCGTGGTGTTGCACTGCATGAGGATCATCCATCAGTGTTTCTTACAGTTTTTTTTTCCAATTGCTAACACTCTAAAATGACATGCATAGCACCATTATTTAAACTGACACACAGAGAGCAAAACCTCTTCTCAAGTCTCCAAAAGTCTAAACACATTTTCTGCTTTACACACATTTTGCAATTCAAAATTACACTTTTTAAATGCACTGAACACAGTTCTCTGCATAAGACAACAATCTGACATAAAGTCACATGTTTGCCATTTCATAACACTGCCATTCAAAATGACACTACATGAGCTGATTGGCCAATATATGTGCCACCTGGCCAAAACCTCAATGGTTAATTGTTACCACTTCAATCAGGAAGTAAGCACTATGATGCCTCTTTTTTCTATATATTTCTTCTGCAATTTTATTTTTCAGTTTACTGTTTTTTGTGAGCATATTTTTGTTCAGTCCAATGTATATCTGCTGTGCATATGATGCACTGACTTGTTTGGTGAAAAATACAAAAATAAATGTTTCAACAGCATGTGTGTGTATCTGCAAATATTTCTGTGCATGTGAACAATCTGAAGAATTTTCTACAATTTGAACTATTTTAGTATTATGGCAAAGCATACTAAAGATGAGAGTGCCTTTCATTATGCCCAACAGTGTGTAGTTGGTTAGACAAACATCTGGTAATATGAGTATTGAGTATATGAGTAATATAAGTGTGTGCCATTTGGTGCAAAAGTTTGATTTTGATAATGCTATACTGTATGTAGTTTTGGTTGCAGTACTTCATTTTGCAGGATATATGAGGTATATAGTGTTAAGTATTTTGATAAAACCAGCCTGTAAATGTATGACTCAAAGGTCTGCATCTGAATTTTATTTGAGGTCAGGGGTCGGAACGATTATAACAAAAACAGTTAATCAACTTACTTATAGTCTATATCAATGATGTTTCACTTCTGGGATTGCTCTGATGCCACCAGAAATTCCGCTGAATGTTCCAAATTTTTGGCCGGATGTCCGTCCCCTTCCTCTGTCTCTGTGTTGGCGTTCTAACCTCTGGTGGATTTGTGAGGACTATGGTTAACTGCTCCTCAGATCTCTGCAGGGTAAATCCAGACAGCTAGCTAGACTATCTGTCCAATCTGAGTTTTCTGTTGCACGACTAAAACTACTTTTGAACGTACACATGTTCCACCAAAACAAGTTCCTTCCTGAGACTATTTTGCAGAGGCACCGTGGCTCCGTCCTGAGCTTAGCTCCGCCCAAGACGATTGTGATTGGTTTAAAGAAATGCCAATAAACCAGAGCACGTTTTTCTCCCATCCTGGAATGCTGTGTGGACTAGCCAGACCTTCCTCTGCAGCGCTGTGGAGGAAGGTCTGGACATGCCAGCCTAACTTTTAAGCAACAAACATTCAAGTTAAGTACTCTGTACTTCTGGTCAACCTTTGTACCGATACCACTACCTGGAGTTCAGTACCGGTACCTTTATTCGGTAGCCTACTTTCTCTCTAATATATATATATTTTTTAATTTCAGTTGTAAAAATAAGTCCAAACCTATTTATGTTTTTAGGGGGAGTGAGATCAACTACGGTCCGTTACACCACTACTGTATTCAACTTCACTGACAATGTATTGATCTGTGTATTCAAAAGTAGAAAATGTTACACTTCATAAGGTATTCATAATACCTTATGAAAAAAAAGGTTTTTGTGGTTTAGATTTATTCTTCTTTAGTTATGTTATGTCGCAAATATATGCATAATATTATACATATTTTATTTTCATAAATATATATATATATATATATATATATATACACACTATGTATATACTATGTATATAGGTTGTACATTTTATTCTACACTTGTATATACATGTTCATTACTCTAAGGCTATATTTTTTCAGTAGCTGTTCTGGCATTTTATCTTTGCTTAATCTTTATTATTTCTAGTATATTTCTTGTATTTTCTGTATGTGTGTATGTCTTTGTAACCTGCTGCTGTAACAGAAATTTCCAAATTTAGGATTACTAAAGTCTATCTATCTATCTATCTATCTATGTTATAGTAGTAATATGTTTACATGTGCAACACATATCATAACCAGGATACTATCATGTAAACACATTTGGTTAGGTGGATTCAAATGCAGTTTTAACCAAAGCCACGGCCAAAAACATGTCCGTAACAACATTCAGTTCAGTTACACCTTGACTAAAAGCCTTAGAGCACATTGTGTCCACAGGACATAATCTACATTTTACAATTCGTGCTTACCTTCCACCAGATTTTGAGGGATTTGTGTGTTGGTGGATTTTATTTTCTGCCAAATTTTAAGCAGACACAGCTGTGTACCTCCTGCCCTCATTCCCCCGCTGCAGACCCAAAGAGCATTTAGTCTGAGATTGCTGCTGGTGAAGATAATCATACCTCATTTCTCTGGTGATGGAGTATTTTCAGAAAAATCTGTTGAATTTGAATAGCATGATCAGGTCACCGGAGGAAGCCTGTAAAGCTCTCATGTTCAACAAATCAGATATCACCTGCCATCCTGCTAAATGAATATAACAGTTTTACACGCTCTTTTAACATCACGCTGCTGCTGCTCTGCATCTGTCTTTCCAAAATCAGAATAAGGCTACATTTACACAAGATTTCATCAAGTCATCAAAGTGATCTCTGTGCACCAAGTGATTTTATCTCCATTAGAAGAACTAATCTCTGTTTAAACTAACACGCCCAAACCTCATATCTCATCAACATTCTGGTATACTGGACATAAACAGGAGGCAGCGTGGAGATGCCCACTGCTGGTAGTTACCATGGTAACGTTAGTAGCTTTAAGTCTCAGAGAACGAGACGTTGTGACCGATAAGACCCAATCAGGAGGAGAAACGTTGGCGTCAGTGTCGGTGTTGCCAAAGGTCTCCGTTTGGAGACGTTGAGACTGAAACACAACCCCGCAGATTCAGAACCAAAACAGGTCAGAAGAGTTTCCTAATGTCTCCAGTTTAGGGACTCGGACACGCCAGAGCAGGGGGAATGAGAGGGGGAAACGCCAGAGCAGGGGGAATGAGAGGGGGAAACTCTAGAGCAGGGGGAATGAAAGGGGAAAATGCCAGAGCAGGGGGAATGAGAGGGGGAAACTCCAGAGCAGGGGGAATGAGAGGGGGAAACACCAGAGCAGGGGGAATGAGAGGGGGAAATATAGCAGAAGATATTCCTTTTTAAACCAAAATGTAGCAATGCAGATGTAGCCTTAGATAGACTGTAAACATGCCGTATGATCATTTCATATATATATATATATGAATACAATCATTATTATCATAATAATATTTCTCGTGCTATGTTGAGGAGTGATTGTCTACAAAGATAACACACATATATTTTTTTACAGTGAATCGTCAGTGGTTTGTGTATTTGCTCCCATTCTACAACAGTTGTTTCTCAAATCAGATCTTTAAGACAGACAGTTATTTCCAAGTAGGGATGCACCGAATCCATGATTTGGCTTTGGATTCGGCCAAATATTGGGCTTTTTGACGGGGTTGGGTTTCTCTAGAATTTTTTCCCACCGAACCGAATCCTATGCTTGCACTACGTGCACTACGCTGGTCGACGTAATGACGGGGCCGTTGATTACGGGAAGGTGTTTATGTAGGAGCGTTCAACGCAGTAGGCTGTGAGAAAGTGAAAGTCCAGCTACATGTTCAATTTGCAATGCCGATTAGTCTGGTGGTGGCGAGGACCCTAAACTATACACAACATCACCGCTGTTACAACATCTGGTATGAAACATCTGAAAGAATACGAGTTGTGATGAAGGAATCTACAGACAGCAGCCAAAATGCAGCAACTTCAGGTACGGCAAAGGAAGGACAGTCACTGTTTACTTCATTAATGTGTTTACTGTGTTCATGGACTGAGGATGGGACGAGGATTCGGTGTTCGGTTTCGGATTCGGCAGAATCTTAACCATTGGATTCGGTATTCGGCCGAATCCCAAAAATCTGGATTCGGTGCATCCCTATTTCCAAGTGATCAGATCAGGATCAGATTTGTAAAAATCTCATTTACTGTTTTTTTGTTGTTGTCCTTTTCTATAATCAATCTGGATACACCCAGGATATGCCCAAAATAAGGATTTGGGCTGGCAGTCTTAACAAGATCTACCTACAGTTCATAGTCAGCAGTTGTTAAAGGGTAAAGAATAGTTTCCCAGAGCCAGAGAACATACCATAATGGACTGCTTCATTGTCATATGTTGTGGAAACTACTTACTCCACGGCCTTTGTGTTAGAGATAGAAAATGTCCCGAGGGGCAATGTGGCGAAATATAACATTTTAGTATCATTCTCCATTAACTTTATGGCACTTTCTCCGTCTTTACTGCACCTTTCAAAAAGCCTGAGAAAATGTGTGAATGCTTTGCAACAACAGTAAGTCCTGTGATTGAAATGTCAGCGATCGCATTACGTTTTCAAAACGCTTATCGCTCTCATTCCTCGCCTCTCTGTTACCTCCCCTCTCCACCCGTCCATCCATCTTTCCCCCCTTTCTTTTCTCTGTTTTGGGAAATGATCTTTTCCATTTCTCTGTCCTCCACTCCACCCTTTTTTTTTATCCTGCCTTCTCTCTGCCTCCATTGCTCCATGTCTAATCCACTCCTTTCATCCCATTCCTCACTCTGTCTTCGTCCATCTGTATGCACGCTCCCTGTTTTTCTTAGCTCACACTTCTGTCTCTCTTCCTACATCAGTTCCCTTCATCTCTCTCTCTCTCTCTCTCTCTCTCTCTCTCTCTCTCTCTCTCTCTCTCTCTCTCTCTGTCAGTATTTTGGATCCCAGTGAGCTTAGTGCTGGGACAGATCAATAAACCATCAGTTGCATATTGAGAGCCAATGATAGCAGCTCTGCCCAGAAGGCTAATTCTTTCTTTTCCTCACTCCTTCCTCTCGCTCTTCTCCCTGTTTGTCTTCTTTTCTTTTTTATTATACCTTGGTTAAAAGGTTAAACACCCTGCGTGAATGCTAAATGCAGTAATGATTTGAAGCTAAATGTGTCAACCATATCTTTCCAAGAGAAGAACGTACAGCTGGGACGAGTGTGTTTCGCTCTGCGATGGCTTTTTGTGATTATGAGGTTGAGTTTCTGTAGGTCCCATTTTTACTGAACAAAATTATAAACGCAACACTTTTTTTTTTGTCCCCATTTTTCATGAGCTGAATTCAAAGATCTAAGACTTTCTATGTACACAAAAGGCTTATTCCTCTCAAATATTGTTCACAAATCTGTCTAAATCTGTGTTAGTGAGAACTTCTCCTTTGCCGAGATAATCCATCCTCCTCACAGGTGTGGCATATCAAGATGCTGATTAGACAGCAGGATTATTGCACAGGTGTGCCTTAGGCTGGACACAAGAAAAGGCCATTCTAAAATGCACAGTTTTACTGTATTGGGGAGGTCCGGGAGGGGTCTGAAAACCAGTCAGTATCTGGTGTTAGGGTTAGGGTTCATCTCTCTCTCTCTCTCTCGACCTGACTGCAGTTCGTCGTCGTAAGCGACTTGAGTGGACAAATGCTCATATTCGATGGCGTCTGGGTCTCTGGAGAGGTGTTCTCTTCACGGATGAACCCTAACCCTAACACCAGATACTGACTGGTTTTCGGACCCCTCCCGGACCCCCCCAATAAAGTATAACTGCACATTTTAGAGTTTAGAGTTTAGAGTTCAGACATGGTAACATAGTCTATTTCTTCTTCTATTTATCATAACAGGTAACTGTAAACACGTAACGTTTTGACAATTCGGGAGCTTTTTTTGACATTTGTGACGGGTTTTTTTCTGATATTTTTCAGCTTTTTTCAAGGTTTTTGTTGCTTTGTTTTGACATTTTTGTCCCTTTTTTTTCACGCTTTTTTCTGATGTTTTTGATGCTTTTGTACTGCGTTTTTGTGGATTCGTCTCGATGTTTTTGTCACTTCTTTTGACGATTTTTGCCCGTGGAGGCAAAGGAGGCCCCGACGGACTGTTTTGTAGATCAATGACGTTGATTTACTGGCGACACTGTACAAAGAGACACAGATGTGGAGATGAAGAGAGTCCTATCAGAGTGATTGGCCTATGATTATGGATTCAGAGTTATAATGATTGATTCATCGCACATCCGTACAGTTTTATCGTCCAGCTGTTGGGGACATAAAAATGCCGACAAACGCCACATTTCGTCGTGTCATTTAAAGGACGTGTTGGGTGTGACATTAAAACCTCTTTTCCAAGAATGACCTGGCCAAGAATGTGTGATTATTGAATCATCTTTGGAGGTTTTCTGGGCATGTTGCACTGGTAGGACACCCCGGGGTAGACCCAAAACATGTCTGAGAAATTATATATCTCATCTGGTCTGGGCACGCCCGGGGGGGGATTCCCCAAAAGAAAGTGGAAAATGTTGCCAGAGAGAGGAACTACTTTAGCCAGATGCCACCGTGACTCAGCTCTGGATAAGAGGCAGAAAATGGATGAATGGATTTGTAAAAACAGTACAAATATATAAAAAATGTTATTTAAAAAATGCTCAGTTAAGGTCACACTTTTTCTGTGAATTATCTTCCTTCTTTCCCTCCACAAACTCGCACTCAACTTGTCTTTCCAGAGTGTTAGTCTCTCTCTCTCCCTCGGCTGTTTCTTTTTAACTGCCGCTCTGAATAAATAAATGTTAAATCAACCCTCTCTGGATGTGGTAATTCAAAGCACTGCGGGTCGGAGTGAATTTTAGAGGAAGTTGAGGAGAGGAGAGACTTCTCACAGATCCAAGCTTAAGGCATATAAACACAATAAACAGCTGAAAAAAAGCCAGAAATTGTCATGGACAGCTGTCCTGGGAGTGTTTGTTTTGTCTGTTTTTCCCTCTCCCCTTCTTGTTTTTTCTCTGTTTGTGTGTCTGTCTGGATGAGGAGCGGAATCTGGGTCAAGGGGCGTGGCCGGGCGAGCGACCTACCTGCACGGCTGCTGGCTGTTCTCCATCGCCGCCGCTCAGCTGTGACGGATTCACTTGATTGCGGCTGCAGCTTTTTATTCCGGTTGGAATCTGCATTCGGCGCCAGATCGTTTCGTTTACCAAAGTGGTAACTTGGCTCTCAGCAATCTCCTCGTGTTATTCTAATGTGCAATCTTAGCCTGTGTTTGTTCCTCGAGCTCTGTACTCACCTGCTCCCTTTGTTCAACTCCAGATTGCAGCAACTCCTGCTCGCCGTTTGCCGCAGCCCTCGCCTCGCAGCCGTGCCGCCATTCTCCTGGATTCCCGTGAGCCTGCTACAGCTCCTCGCCCCTCTGCAGTGCTACCCTCAGCCTGGATCCCTGTGAGCATTCGGACACGACATCCTTCTTCGTCCGCTGCTATCCGGACCTCATCGCCAGCCCAGCTAGCTGACCTTCCTTTGTTGTCTTGTTATCTCAGATTAAAGACTCTATAAACTTTCCACTTGAGTTCGTGTTTGTGTGCCTCTGTGTTCTGGGTCTCAGACAAAGCCATAACAGAAATGGAATGCGAAATTCATACAAATTAGCAAAAAAAAATCACATTAAAATAGGATTGCTCTGATTATTTCACTCTGTTACGGCTGCCGCTGGCACCTTTCCCTGTCTTAACTCTTTTGTTATCTGTAACATGCCAAGTAGGATGTGCGCTCTCCAGTCAGGGATTGGTCCAGCTGGATTCGATCCCTCCCACTTTCTGCTTGAGGCGAGAAAACACTGATTGGAGCGGCCCACCTGCTTTATTATGGAACCCACGCAACTTCTAGGCAAGACCCGCCCTTCAGCAGCATTCACACGCTGCTATTGGCCAGGCGTTCATGCCTACGCAAGGTAACGTAGCCCAATTTCTTCAGGTCCTTTCCCCTGACCAGTCAGCTATCCTGACCTTAACTACTCGATGTTGATGCTTAACCCCATCTAATCGGGCTACTTCGTAGGGCGGGACTTGCCTAGAAGTTGCGCTGGATCCATGATAACGCCAGCACCCTAGCTGTGTTGGAAACCATTCGGAAAGAGTTCCCTATATAGTGTGTTCTCCATTTTGTAGTGGTGTTTAAAGTCTCCGCAGTTAATTTCATTCATACTATAGTCCACTATAGAGTACCCACAATGCACTGCTAATCTCAGCATACATGTATGACGTAGCCTACATGTTACTCCAGTATCCCACAATGCAACGCGGCTGTTTTCTCAGAGGACAACAATAAGCAGAATCACCCACGGAAACGGGCTTTAGTTTCTAAACAGTGGAAATGTAACACGCAACATCAATAAAACCTTTTACTATTCTCCTGAGTGCTCAGTTTGTTTCAGGGACGTATTAGAAGTATGTTGGTTTCGGTTTGTTTACATGATATGCCCTGCAGTGCCCTGCTACATCCTGCTACACCCTGCAGTGCCCTGCTATGTCCTGCTACACCCTGCAGTGCCCTGCTATGTCCTGCTACGTCCTGCTATGCCCTGCTATGCCCTGCAACGTCCTGCTATGCCCCGATATGCCCTGCAGTGCCCTGCTACGCCCTGATATGCCCTGCAGTGCCCTGCTACATCCTACTACGTCCTGCTATGCCCTGATATGCCCTGCTACGTCCTGCTATGCCCTGATATGCCCTGCAGTGCCCTGCTACGCCCTGCTATGTCCTGCTATGCCCTGCATGTTACGTTTGAATGAAGAGCAGAAGCCAAATGCAGACACAACTCAGAGCCAGAGTGCAAATTAACAGGTTTATTCAAAGTACTTAAGTACAAGTCCAGGTTTCCGGGAGGGGAAAGCAAGTCCAGGTTTCCAGGGAGGAGAACAGGTCCGGTAGTTTCCGGGCAGGAGTGGTTCCGTCAGAGTAATCCAGTGGTCGGCTAGTGGTGAGGTCCAGTGGTGATTGTCTGGTCCGGTGGATGGCAGGAGTGAAGCGGTAGCAGGAGTCAGGTTCCAATTGAAGCTGAGGCACAAGAGAAAGGATCTGGACAGGCAAATATACAAATGACAAAACAGGGAGCAAGGTTTATCAAGAGCGAGACTAACTGTGGTCATCTTGACTATGATCTGACACAGAGTGGAGACATGACCGGGTATAGGAAGCAGAGGATGATTGTTGTAGATGAGATGCAGCTGGAACCCTGACTCCCTCACACCAGACTCCACTCCTGCAATTAGGACAGAGGGAGGGAGAGAGGAGAGACCGAGAAACTACCTAGTAGCAGCAGGCCTAACACTGCAGTGCCCTGCTATGCCCTGCATCGCCATGAACTACCACAACTACTATTTCTAGTCATAGTTCCATTATCTTTATTGTGACTATTATTGCCACTGTTCATCACACCCCCAACCGGCACTGTCGCCACTGTCGCACAAAATGCTTGCCTTGGGGGAATTCATGGAATTGTTGGTTCTTTGTAAATTGTGGTCTAGACCTACTCTAGCTGTAAAGTGTCTTGAGATAACTCTTGTTATGATTTGATACTATAAATAAAATTGAATTGAATGACACCTCCGTCACAAAAATAACCCGGAGCATCTACAGACGCAACAATGTTTTCAGTATAGTGTCTGAAATCTGGTTTGGTTGTTCCCGATATAGTTAATTAACACTATACAGGGAACAGTGAGTGAGGGAACGAGGGAACGGTTTCCAACAAAAGCTCCTGTTTCTCCCTCCAATCGTGAAGAACCAATCAGGCTCACCGGCATATAAATATGGTGCCTGATCGTTACTCGTGGCAACTGTGATTTCACTTGAGCAGCCTGCCAACGTGACGGTGAGCATGCTCTGTTGCATGCTTTGTTAGATGCTTTATTGAAGGCTTTACTAAAACTAAGGTAAGACTATTTGAGAGACTGGGCCAGGGTTTAGTTTACACACTTCACATTCACATAGTTATTTTAAGTTCCTAGTTTTAGGGGTGCTGGTTTCTTTATGTTTTGTTTTAAAGTGGAACTTATTATTGAGGTTTTGTTTCCATGCCTGATAGTTTAGTGATTTGGCTCTTATATATTTATACATCTTATTTGTTGAAGAGTCCTCCTTTTGTTATATTTGTTTTTGTTTTGACCAGCTTCCACTTGCCCTTTTTGTCATTTGTAGTTTGTGCACCTCTAATTTGTCAATTCCGCTTTAAACTTTTATGTTAATAATAAATAACTTTAATTTACCCCAAACACCTGGTTTTACGTTTCTTTCCTTTACCCTATGAGCTGGGTTGTAACACACACACATGTAAAGAAATAAATAATGATCAGAGTAGCATGAGTCACACAGCATAAAAAAAAAATAATGATCAGAGTAGCATGAGTCACACAGCACAAACAAGCATATACAACACTGCTAAACACACATACAGACACACACACACACACACACACACACACACACCAAATATGTAGAGATCAGCAAAATAATGGAAATATTCGACAACAATAACAACTCTCCCAGAAAAGAGGCAACTCAAAGCCTGAGGGGGTGTGTGTGTGTGTGTGTGTGTGTGTGTGTGTGTGTGTGTGTGTTCTGGTATTCAACACTGTGTGGGGACATGAATCTGTTTACACAGTCACATCATGGGGACCTCTTGCGGTATGGGGACCAAAAATGAGGTCCCCATAAGGGAAACCCTTTTAAATGAATGCTGAAGTCATTCTCAAGGAGCCTGTGTGATTTTTAGCATTGGCCCATACAACACGTTTTTCAGTTAGTGTGTGTGTGTGTGTGTGTGTGTGTGTGTGAGGTGTGCTCACTAGCGCCCCTGTACTTTGAGAGTGGTATTGCACCCATTGCTTCACACACACATATTCCAAATATGGTTAGTTACCGCCCACTTCCTAGTCCTCATTAGGAATGATTTCAGCAGCAAAAAGTAATTATCAGTGTTAAGGCTACAGGTGAATAGGGTAAAATTTTAAAATAATATCATCATGAAACTTCTTCAGTTGACTACTTACACAAGTATATAAACAAAATGCATTACAAGTTTTTGAAATTTGTATCTTTAGTTATGCAAATTAGGTTCTCTATCTCTATCTGTTTATGACAAAACCAGGTGCATATTCTTTTTTCTTTCTGTTTACACACAAGATGAAAACAAAATTACAGAGGGATTTTAGGATATCTGCTTTCATTACCTAGGAAATCAAAATATACTCTCAAAATATACTCTCCATAGCCTTAATAAATCAATTTTTGCCATATTTATTTGATTAAAATGTCACATAAATCAGGCCAGGAATGATTTATTAACAAATCCCTCTGTAAATATCTTCAGAATACTGCTAAGTGTATAACTGGAAAGTATGGTGTACATAGGCTGAGATGTTTATACTGAAGAATGATAAAAAAGAAATGTTGAGAAAACAGCATTTAAAGATTTAAATAGGGCACTTATTACATTTCTATTGGAAAAAAAATGCTCAAATACAGAATAAATGCTCAGGCCCTTAGTAATAATACTATAGAATATTTCAAGCTCATGAAAATTGATTATTTAATAAATAATGGCAGGCATATAAGGCCTACATCTGCAGTAACTCAAGGAATTAACATTGGCGTATCATGCACAAAGTTGCCAACAAAACCCACGCTAGACAGTTGTATGGAGACCAACAGTAGATGTCACAACTTTCTAAAGTCTAATTGTCCATTCCAGCACCATATGTATTTTAGCTGTGCATAGACTCTTGCGCCTATGTTTTACACTGGTATTTTTGATGGCCTCAGCTTTCGAGATCCTGAGCATATTAGTTTCTCTCATTGAATTGTCCATCACAACTGTGCTCTGAAGCCACAACTTCTCCGTAACAGAAAGCATGACAGAGGCACCTTCATTGAAGGTGGAGATGGCCATACTTGCTGCTGCCTCCAGCTTACTTTTCCCCACAAAACAGTCCCCTCAGTCAGCTGATGGTGAAGCTAACTAACCAGGCACCCATCAGCACTAGTTCATAACAACACAACAGAACAAACCTAATTATGTCAATATTTTGAATATTGGAGAAAGCAAACAAAGTAGACTAAATTATTTGACATAGTATCTTCACACTGTCAGAGATAGGAAGAAGAGACGGATCCTGACTAAATACAGGCTCAGTAACCACCAACTGGGTCAGACAGAGATACACTTCCTCCTCCACTGTGAAAAATCATCTTCACTAAGAGATTTAAAATACCCCAAAAGATAGAACTTCCCAAAGTTAACACCAGAAAAGAAGCTGGAAGTTCTCCTAGGAGAGGGGACAGCAGCTCTACTGCCACAGCCTGAGGGACTCACAACCACCTTAGGATCCTAAAAATTACAGATTTGTTTAGTATTGTATAGTAATTATTTTATACAAAAATTGTAACTGTTGTGTAATGTAATTGTTTTGTAGTGTGTTGTATCGCAATCAGTAAAGTATAGTATATATGTGACACATATATTTAATATATGACATGTAGGCTATGAATTTCTGTAAACTGCTTTGAGAGAGAGAGAGAGAGAGAGAGAGAGAGTCTGTGTTTCGATACCTGTTACTCTCCTTTGGTGTCTCTGATACGTTTTAACATGAAGGCCAGGAATTCCCAACTTTTGGCTGATTTTTCTGAGAGCTGCATATCCCAAGCCTAACTCCTGCGCTAACAGCACCATTCGCACATTCACATCAAACGCTGCATCGTTCCTGGGTACGTCTTGAAGATGTGTAGATGTGTAGACACTTTGCCTATACACATCTTCTTTGCAAAGACTTCACTCTAGTAGTAAACTGCTACAGAACCCATGATTCTGCAGATCAATGCTAACTTCAAGCTCTGTCCCTGCGCAATAAGGACAAGTTAAACCACCGATCAGTCCATTCAAACGCACTACATGAATTATCAGCCACTGCTGCGTGCACTCTGATTACCTCCGCTGTCTGAAAGCTGTCTGTTTTATGAACGACAGTTTAAACATCGACATACTATGTGATGGCATTTCATCATCTGCTGTATTAGTTTGTAATCCCCTGTGTCCTCTTGCTGTTTTCGTCTTCTCTGAGATGATTTTTGACACACTTCTTTCGACATTTTGAACTACTGCGGAAATGTCACAGCACGTCACATGACGATTCTGAATGAATCACATTGTCAGAAATTGGCATCAGCAATGACATTGTGCATTTAGAGTTAAATCCCCCCATTTACTTTCACGATTGGTTGCTGATATAAGGAAAATGACCATATTTGGATCCGACAGCATTGTACAGGAGAGAGAGAGCTTTCCAACAATATATGTGATGACAGGGTGCAGACAGCGATGGCGGAGCAGCGTGATGATTTAGAACGCCAACTTTTGTTGAATTTAGGAGAAATCTACAGATGCAAACAGACAAAGTGTAATTAAATTAAAGACCTAAATGTGTATTTAGGTCTTTACACATTATACACATACAGTCAGTCTGAAAGAATACATGTTATTGAAGACAAATAGTCCAAAATCAAAATTGACCAGTGAAAAAAAAATGTTTTTGCCTGCCGTGTCTCGCCTTAAAGGTCACAATTCATAATGCTGGACGAGGAAGATTGTTTGCAGAAGATGCCAGCTAACGGGCTAATGATTTTTACAGAGAAACTAAAGTAAAACACAAGGTAAGTGAATTTATTTGTGGTAGTGGGATATTTGAAGGCATATGACAAACAAAGACAAAGACAAATTTAGTGCTCAAAATAGGTTAAATAGCTTAGTTTGCATAATAGCTAGTTAAGATTAGGGTAACTATCCTGTAGACACAGAGTGTAGGCCTCAATTTGGTTTTTGCAATCAATTAATTGTAAATGTGTTGAATGCAAACTAAAAAGACACTGCTAATTATTAACTAACTGATTATTGTGTAAAATTGATTTTATATTTTTTATGAATGTGTGTTTTATTATTTTGCTGTGATGAATTCCTGATCAATATTTGCAATGATGTATATTTAAATGAATGTATAAAGTACTACATTTAAACTTAAATTGAGACTTTTGACAAAGGTGCTTTAAAAAAAAGAAGTAATTTGAAATTACCAAATTTCACAGGGCAGATTGAAATAGCGGCTCTATTTTACACGAAAATACAAAAGAGACTGTACCTTCCGTTTTGGGGCTTTTAATTTGAAATCCCGAAGGAAGTTGAATGTACCTTTTACATAGGGAAACTTAACAGTTAGCCTCCGTCAAAGCATGCTGATGGAACTGAGACAAAAGGAGGAATACATCCGACTAGTGTGTTGCTAAAAAGTGGTGATAGTTATTGATAAAGATAAAAAAAACACTCCAAGGGTTTAACTGAGTTAAATTTATTCACGGAAACAACTGTTGCAGTGTGTTTTGTCTCGTCCGAGCTGTGTTACCAACATGTGCTCAGGTGGAGAATGGCTGCAAGCACCTGTTAAAGGAAATGTGAGAATTCACGACAATAAATAATTGTATAAATGTTATATTGCTGTGCTGTAGACCAGCTATTAGCATATGTTAGAAGATATCAATCTAAGGCTATGTTTACACTGCAAGCAAATCAGATATTTTTAACCAGAGTTCCTGCATTATTTGTTAGTTTGTTTGTTTGTTAGTTATCAGGTTGGATTTGTGCATACATGTTCATTACTTCAGATTTCTACAGTCTCTTTATGTCAGGTTTTGGTAGTTGTGTTGTCTTAATCAGCTAAGGGTCTTTTTTCTTGGTTAATTATCAGTGTTTTCTGGACACTGACGACGTCCCCACAGCACACATTTGGTCAGTTTCTGAATAGAAACTGTGTGTGAAACATTTTGGTCCAAACTGGTCTCATAAGAAACTGTTACATTGTGTGTAAAATGTCCCCATAAAGTCTGTTGTGTTCGAGTTGTGTAATAACAGACAGGGCTTGGCTGGCCAGTAAGAAATACTTTACTTTGAATTGGATTGATTTCTCAGAAGTCTGGTATATGTTTCCATGCATCTCATCTGATAGATTGTGTCTGAACAAGAGGTCCATATTGCATATATTATGCAGTGTTTACATCAAATTGATCATTTATTTGTCTCTATTTTCATATTCTAAAACGCTGTCACCATAAAATATGTTTTTACAGACGACCACCATTAAAACTGACAGCATTGCCACGGACAGGTCCAAACCTTCGCCCCTGTCAGACAATCAGATTGATGTCACTGGTCAACACAAAACTCATCAAAAGGTACATTCATTGTAATCACTTCAGATTTCATTCTACAGTCTCTGTATGTTAGGTTTTGGATCTTTTTGATGTCTGAAGTATCTAAGAAGAGGACGGAAGTGTAATGTAATATGCTCTAGTATAGAGAGGGAGAAGGGAGTTACCATCTTCCAGACAAAACACTGTTCACAAACTACTCCAACAGCTCTATTGTAGTCCAGCCTTTACTTCCATGACAAATATGCATCACTTTAACATGTTATAATGCTCGCCTAGCTACTAGCGTGGCACACTATCATACTCTACAAATGCTTACCTAGGTACTGCACATGAGGGCAATATGTATGTAAAGAGGAGCTGTAGCAATGTGCAGTACAACATATTGTTTTTTGAAAATTAAACCACATGAACTTAACTTCTTCCTCTAAATACAATTATGAACCTGATAATGAGCATAATATGAGCAATGTAATAATTAACTGATCATCATTTTTCAATTCAGACATCTGAAGTGATGAATGTACCTGGTCATGGGTGTTGTCATCAATATGATTGTCTGACAGGGATAAAGGATTGGACTTGAACTTTATGTTCTGACTAGAACAGGGTTCTTCTGCCCTAAGTACCCTACTTCCACTAACCTTCTAGATACATTACATTAAACTGTTGAGTGTACTAATTCATACTAGAGTACATGACATTACATTTCCTTCCTCTTCTTAGCTGTTTAAGACAACAAAAATACAAAAACCTGACATAAAGAGACCGTAGAATGAAATCTGAATTGATGAACATGAATGTGGTCTGTAAAAACATATTTTATGTGAACAGCTAACTGAATTCACTAGCTAACGGCACTTATTTTAGTAAGCTGCTGTAAGCTAGTTTTAGAAACAAGAAATGTTAGCCAAAGCTAAGGTTATATGTTCAAAATTCATTAAATCACCTCGGTACTGCATTCATTGTCATCAAACTCGTCTTAAAACTTTTAAGACATCTTTATGACAAGTCCAAATGGTTCCACTTTACCTGAGGTTATGGATATTATACATTACACCATTATATAAGCATTTGATGATGATATAAAACTTAATGACATGTTCAAATAGTTTCACTATGACAGTTTAATGTAATGGTAACACAAAAAGCTAAATAGTTTATTAAAGTTTGATAACAGGGCCAGTCATGACATATTTATGACAGGTTATGTTATCTAGGTTAATGTCAAGTTGAACATCGACAGGTTGTATTGTCTTGTCTAATGTAAAGTTGTCCTAACACAGAGATTGTTGTCTTTGTTAATGTCAAGTTGTCATTACAAAGACCTCTCAGACTATGCTAACTTTGCATTAAAAGTGTCACAATTTACAGAATGACACTTAATGACAACAGTCATGAACACTCAAAATGACTCCTTCATTTTCATGATAGTTGTAATGTCATAATAATGATGGTGTCATGTTTTATGCACTCCCCTTCAAATAAAGAATTACCTTTTTCTTTGTAAAAAGAAGGCAACATGTTTATTTTGAGCTTTTCTTTACTCTGAGTTGTTCAATAATGAAGCTGAACTCATTAAAGTTGAATTCCCAAATTGTTTTGCTGTCATACGTGCTGCTTTCTCTCCTCTCGTGTAATATATTGCACAGACCGTTCTCTATGTCTAAGCTCTATGTCAATAAAGATTAAAAAAATAGGTTGCCTAGGGCACTGCACTCTAGCAGCACAATGGACTAGCAGCTGAGTTGGGCACAGAGAGAACAGAGAGTGACTTGGCAGTCTGCTAACTTTTTTCTCTCTCTACCAATATAAGCTGCTCTGTTTTAGTCTACAAAAACATGCATGCAGGCTAAAATTCAACCGCAAGGAAACTAGCTGCTAGGCTAATGTATGCAGACAGTGTAGCGCAATGGTAAACACTGCATCAGTAATGTGTCCACCTCAGCTGAGAACAGGGAATCGTCCTTTCCTTCCGTAATGTGTCAGAAATAATTCAGAAAATAAATTCCACATTTATTGATTGTCAAAGCTGAAGTAAAAAACTAGTTGTTTTTATCTGTAATCTCTTGAATATAAGATAGAAGACATGCAATGATGATAACTAAACAATGACTATTATGTCCATTATATTTCATATCACATGACGTATGCACTCCTGTAACTTTCACCAGCAAAAAAATAAATATATACTGTATATAGTATACATTTTTTTTAAATCCGGTGATGAAGTCATAGCCACGGTAGTGTCATGTCACCACGCCAGTATTGTGGTGATGCTGTTATCGTTACAGCCTTAAGTAGTAGTGTTGTTATAGAGGTACTGTGTCAGGTGATTGAGTAGTTAGCTGATGCTAGGTGGTTGACTGTGAATAGAAATATAACAAAAAAGTTGTGACTGTGTGGGAATTGAATAAATAATAGTTTTAACAGGGAAAGTAAATGGTTTAAATAGGTTGCAGCGTGTACAAAAAACAACGTAACATGAGACACAGCCATCTTCTAACCATATACAAACCGGGAACTATATTCTCAGACAGGCTTGCTGCAAAGCAAATCACTCCGCCCAAGTACTATATTCTTCCGCCTGAGAATATAGTTTCCGGTTTGTTTACAGTTAGAAGATGGCTGTGTCTCATGTTACGTTGTTTTTTGTACACGCTGTGACTCTACAAATCACAACATGTAAATAGGAACATGTTGGCGTTATTTTGTCACTTATTGGGAGCAGTAGGATTACTGGAACCATTCACCTGCATGTACTGTGCTGGCCTGATGCCGCTGGAACCGTCAGACAGCCTTACAGCACGCACGGAGATGAGAAGGGTATGTATCGACTTGTCTAACTCTGGGGGTTACGGTGAATAAGCTAAATTCCCAATAAGTCGGCGTGTTCCTTTAAACAGAATCTACCCAAAGCATTTCCAGGTAATCTCTACACTTCTGTTATTCTAATATTACCATGAAATGAAATAGAAACACACTGAAAAAAGAAAATAGTTGAACCAACTTAATTGAATTGTTTCAATTGGTAACACCTAAATGAATTAAGTTCTTTAAAATTAAGTTAATAAGTTAGCTAAACACAATCGATTTCAGTCGCATGTACTTAACAATTCAATTGTTCTCAAATCAACACTTTGCATTAATCCGACTTAATATTAAGGCAAGTCAATTTAAAGTTTTCAGTTTTCCCAACTCGATAATTTGCATAATCCTAAAGTAAAATATTGCCCTTTTCTAACCTAATACTATGGTTTAGTGTAAATTACTTTTTGTAGTAACCTTAAAACGAAATTAGTTTGTTCAATATAACTAAAATTACAATCTTAGGTTGGCTGAAAATATTAAGAAAACTCAAAATCTGATGTTTTTTTTATACTTTACTGTACAAATGTAATAAACAGCTTTTGGGCCAACACATTACACATTTGTCCTTTTTAAAAACACATATGGACAAAGGACCACAAAGTTATTTTGTCAAAGTGCAAAATAGTGCAACAAAGTACACAAATATGCCTAACAAGCTCAACACATAAGTGCCAAGAGAATACATAAACTTCTTTAACCAGCTATAGGCAATGATTATACATTTGAACAGTGTAGCTGACCAATGGCGATGAAAAGCTCTGAATACTACTAATATCACACTGTAAAAACAGTTTGTTGTATAATTGAACACATCAAAACTGAAATGCAACATTTCCCTACAAATGGAAGGATATATGTCTGGGAAAGAAAAAAAAAAAAACTACTTCTGCCAGGAGACGAGGAGAAGAGAGAAGGAGAGGGGAGGAGGAGAGATAGATAGATAGATAGATATATCTATCTCTACACACATATAGATCTACACACATATAGATATAGATACACACACAGATATACATACATATATCACACACACACACACACACACACACACACACACGAGAGAGGATATGTGAGAGAGAGGGGCGGAGAAGATGAGGAGAAGAGAGAAGGAGAGGGGAGGAGGAGACGAGGAGAAGGAGATGGGAGGAGATATGTGAGAGAGAGAGGGAGGAGGAGAGGGGAGAAGAGAAGGAAGAGAAGAAACCCGTTAAAATATTAAAACCTACACACAAAATGCACAACTGTTTAGTAGGACCACAAAGTTATTTTGTGCAAAAGTGCAAAATAGTGCAACAACGTATTAACACAAATATGCCTAACAATCTGAACACATACAGTGCTATCACTAAGTGCCAAGAGAATACAGAAACTTCTTTAACCAGCTATAGGCAATGAATATTATACATTTGAACAGTGTAGCTGATCAATAGATAGAAAAATATGAATACTACTTTTAGAATTTTAAAATCACACTGTAAAAACAGTTTGTTGTATAATTAAACATATCAAAACTGAAATGCAACATTTCCCTACAAATGGTAGGATATATGTCTGGGAAAGAAAAAAAAAAAAACTTTTTACTGCCGTAAAAAAAAGGAGACGAGAAGAGAGAAGGAAAAGAGAGGAGTGGGGAGGAGAAGAAGAGGAGACGAGGAGGGGAAGAGAGAAGGAGATGAGGAGAAGAGAGAAGGAAAAGAGGACTAGAAACCAGTTACAAAATCTGTATAAAAGCATTTCAAATTGTGGTTTGAAGAATATTTGTTGAGTCTCTTGGAGCATAAAAAAGGCCCAACATCTGAAAGAGACTACATTTTTTACATGCTATATGTTGAAACACCATTGTTCTTTCACATTACGGCACAAGGCCATTTGTAGGTCCAGGGGCGGAATACACTATTGTGTGTCGTTACTGCGAGCTTTGAAGTTTGCTATACAGATTATGGACTTTGGGGGACATCTTGTGCTGATCAAGCTGCATGAAGATTTTTTGGAGCACTTCAAAAGTGAAGCGAAAGGGTTTTGGATAAGCTAGGTTGAGTGCGTAAATCAATCCTAGAAGCAGGGCACAAGCTGAGGCAACCGAAGTCAGTTCATGCAACACTTCCACACCCTCAATGACGATGCCAATATCTTCAGGTGGCTCCTGCAGCCTTTCCCCCTCCTTCCGAATCACAAACACTGCCATGGTGAGCTGCTCCAGGTCTCTCTGAGCATCATCTGCTCCAGAGTCCTACAGAGGGGTACAGGACACAAACATAAATCATCATTGGCCTCACTTCTTACTGTGTGTGATGAACTTATTGTGTGTTGTACCGATACGTGTTATGTGCTGGGCTATTTCTTTGCGTGTTCTCACACACCACAAACAGCAGATGTCATCAATCTGACCATCTAACTATAAGCAAGAAAAATAAGATTTCCCAAAATGTCAAACTATTCCTTTGAACTTGTAAAATCAACTAAACCAGGCAAACCCTTCTTACTTAAAAAAAATATTTGATCCAATATGTTGTGTATGGTTGCTGGGAATTACATTATGTCCAATATGACCACGATAATAAATACAACATGTCAGCAATCCAACCATGGTTCAGGTGTTGACATGGTTGTTCTAACAGTTGGAAAAAATCTCTTTTACAGTACACTAAATCTAGGAGAAGACAAAGAGAGATGGAGAGGGGGGAGGAGAAGAGAGAGAGGAAAAGGAAAAAGGAAAGGAGGAAAAGAGGACAAGGAGAGAGGAGAAGAAGAGGGGAGGTTGAGGAGAAGAGGAGGCGAGGAGAAGAGGAAAACAATGAGAAGAGAGAAAGCAAAGAGAGGAGAAGAAGAGGAGACAAGGAGGAGAAATATGTAGGGCTGCAACAACGAATCGATAAAATCGATAAAATTCTATTACTAAAAAAGTTGGCAACGAATTCCATTATCGATTCGTTGTGTCGTGCAACTATTACACCACTCAGTCGCGGAGATAAAAAAAATTGAGTTGAGCGCAGAGAGGAGCAGCGCGGAGTGGAGGAGCAGCGCGGAGCGGAGCAGCGCGGAGCGAAAGAAAAGAAAAAGAGTAGAGCGGGGGTAGGGGAAATACGGAGAGAGACCGGAGACCCATAACGTTGTTCTGAAACACTCGGCGGGTGCAGAGAAATCAGTACGACTTAAGTTATCCAAGGTGTGGGAGAATTTCACACTAAATAAATCAAAAACGTGTTAATTGCAAGATAAGCAAAAGCGACACGGCATGGCACGGGCGCACCACGGTGATGATTCAGCACCTAAAACGTAAACATGTTGGAGTCCTTGATGAGGAGGACGGGAGTTCAACAGCAGGGTAAAGTCACTACACTATCCTACTTCTGTTCCGTTCTGAAGTGAGGAACGTAACGTCCCTCCAGTAGCTCTTCTGGTGCTGGTGTGGTGTTTACTCGGTACGGTAATAACAGTAGTAAAACAGGGGTGGTATAGTTTGCAAGACTAAAGACACAGTTTTATTCACCCGCCTTTTTTGGCCCATTAATTTTTCAATCTGTTGTCATATATTCTGTGCTTTGTCCCATATCAGTTATTGTTGACAAATATATTAGTGTGTGGTGTATAAATGAACTTATCTTGCACTTACTACAATGATGGTAATAATTTAATGAATAAGTGTGTGTGTGTGTGTGTGTGTGTGTGTGTGTGTGTGTGTGTGTGTGTGTGTCTTGTCTGTATCTGCTATTTGGGTTACTTACCTTTACACAACTATTAACTAAAACAACAAGTATGTATGTATTGAGTTGATGTAAATTAATGCTTTTGTTTTTTTATCCGATTCATTGGAAAAATAATCAACAGATTAATCGATTATTAAAATAATCGTTAGTTGCAGCCATAGAAATATGGCCATGATAATAAAATACATGTCCGCAACCCAACCATTGGTGTCCCTTTGACAAGATGTGCTGACATACAAACTTACAAGATATTCCTTGATCAGGTGATGTGCATCTTCTCCCAGGAAGACTGTGAGGGCTTTCAGCACACATTCCCTTCGAAGATTAATGTCCACAGTCTAGAACAACAAACGTATTTTCATTTTATTGTTCTAATTTTCATAAGACAGACATTCTTACTCTTATCTTACACTTACTTTATTTAAAAACTGTCATTTACAAGCCCAGAGATTCACTATAGAAAGAAAAAGGGATGCGCTCAGTGGTGTAGTTTGAGTCGCTAAAAATATTTATGCATCTGAAAGCCATGATCAGCATTGCCCTGCCCATATTAATGTATTTATGAAGGATACAGATATATTGTGACAGCCCTCAGTTATGAAGGGTCTTGTTTGATGGTATAGATTTACCTGGTCCAATGTGTCCATGATGTTCGCAGTCTTTTGGCGTGTTGCTCCTCCTTTGGCACGGATGACTTTGATCAGCTGACTTGAGTGCATGTCTAACTGGGCCATGAACTTGTCCTCAAGAGGAACAGCCACGAGCCTCTGGAATTCTGTATTAACCTAAAAAAAAAAAAAAAAAAAAAAAAAAAGACAGTAGATATTGTATTATGGAAAAAAATGAAACTGGTCTCATCCTGTATAAACACACAAAACACGCAAGTAACCCCTGAAGCATACCTGCCAAAATATCAATACCCTAACTACTATAAAAACTATAACATGTGGAAATTAAAAATGTAAATGCCATAAAGTTCAGTGTTATACAATCTCAACCACATCAAGTTATGACCAATTCATGAAAGCTCACTGAAATAAATCCTGAAGCATAAATGACTTTGATCACTTCAGTTCCATACTTACCTCCTTCTGTGTGAAGAGTGCAGGCCATCTGTCCTTGAAATCCTGAATGCTTGGTTCTTGGTTTACCACCTCATGTCGTCTGTAGGCAAACGTGTTAGCCATTTTGTCTGCGATGACCCTTTCGTTGTTCCTTATCCCGATCTCTGTCAGAAGTTCTAGTCTCACTTTTTCCAGGCTGTCCAGAGTCTCACCAATAGGAAAGGATGGATAAAAGTTGGCTTCAGACCGTTTTGGCTTCTTCACTTTTTTAGCAGGCAAAGCATCTGCAGTAGCTTTAGATTTCAGGGAGTTTACACACAGCTCTGGACACCCCTGTAATTTGAGCTGAGTCCTGTAGTTTCCCATTTTGTACTTCAGTCGCTGTTTCCAACCGTAGCTGCCATTGAATGATCCAGGTTCTTTTAAACATGGGTGCTTTTTGATTAGGGCCTCTGCAGCTGCGCAGAAATGTGCTTCCTCTGGGTAGGCCTTGTAACGGTAAATTTCTTCTGCTACTCTTTTCAGGATATCAGACAGCATTCGGGAGCTGACAGTCAACATTTTCCGGCTCACACGGTACTCAGTATTCCCCTTCTCTAGCTGTAACTCCGTGTCAAATGAAAATTGGGGAATTGCAAAATCCGCTGGCCACTGTTGTGTTCGCGATGACACAGACTCAGGGGATGAGAGGATAATTGTGTCATTTGATGCCAACGAAGCACTGTCATCCGACTCAAATGAAAGAGACAGAGATGAAGTGGACTGAGTGTCACTGATCAAAGGTGGATTTGTTTGCTGGTGGATCACCTTGATTGTCCCCAAATCCTGAAGTTCAGTGGTAGAACTCAGATTGAAGAAGTCGTTGCCAAAATCTCGGTCCATGTATTGCAGTCTGAGGTTACCCTTTAACCCAAAGGTAGTCTTTATCGTGCTAAGAAGGTCATCTAGTGACTCTGGGATGCCATTTGGAAGAGTCAGTTTTTCAATGTTGTTCTCCCCTAAAATCATCTTCAGTCTTGCAGGTGTTGAACCAGCCATGGTGGTCTGAAAAGAGAGCACAAGTTAGTAAGGATCAACATGTGAAGCAAATCCCCTCTGGTGTACCACTGACTTATTTCCGATTAGGAGAATTTACTGTCAAACTAGAGGAGAAGAGAGAAGGCAAAGAGAGGAAGAAAGGGGAGGAGAAGAAGAATGAGACAAGGAGAATAGAGAAGGCCAAAAGAGGAGATGGGAGGAGAAGGAGGAGAGGTGGAGAAGAGGGGAGACAACAAGGAGGAGACGAGAAGAGAGAAGGCAAAGAGGGGGGAAGAAGAGGAGAAGAAAGAAGGAAAAGAGAATGAGAGGGGAGGAGGATAAGAGGAGACGAGAGAGAGGGGAGGAGAAGAAGAGAGGTGGAGGAGAAGAGAGGAGACAATGAGGAGGAGCAGAGAGAGAAGGCAAAGAGAAGGAGAGCAGAGGATAAGCATTCACTGACTGGAATCCAGAAACTTACATTAACAAAAAAATAAACAAATAAATTATATATGCCTACATAACATAATGCCTACCCCAGAGCTGCAACTATTTGGTATTAACTGATTAGTTGCCAATGACATCACACCAATTTGGCTTATAGTATAAAATAAATGTTTTGAGAACACAATAGTATTGTATGAGTCTGGCTTTTGTTTTCCCACTTAAAATAACTTATCACATTCAGAGGCCTCACCCTTTAAACATGGACATATCTTTTCAAAGTGACAAGACGCAGCCCTCTAATTTTGTAGTCTGCCAGTGGGTAGGTATCATGTAGTTGTTGTGGCTCAACAAGTTCCACTTCCTTGCTTGGTGATGTTTTGAGATCAAAAGCTCTGTAGTGATCCATATACCATCCACTAAGCTTTTTCACAATGAAGATTAGTTTGTCCTGCAGTATCACCATTTGGATGATTTCGCCAAACTCTGGCAGTCCTCCCAGTGAGCCATGGATCAAGATCATCCCACACTTGTAGTGTAGTCCATTATATGCTACACTTTTAGCCAAGCACACATTGTCCATATCTGGAGACTTCTGTCTCAGTGCATTTGAGATGTCCTTGTTAAGAACATCAATGTGAACAGTGGAAACATGTGTTACTTCCAGTGGGGGTTTGGTAAAGCTACTTGCATGCAAATGATGCGCAATCTGATACTGATGTCTTTGTGAAAGGGAAAGAAGCACATTTTTGAAACATCTGATATTCCTCGCAACTCTTTTAAAAAAGCTATGCTTTGCTTCAAAACGCATAGTCCATAGGGCAACTAGTGGCCCAAACTTACGGATCAAGTATGGATAATGTTCCAAGAAGTGGTGCTTTGGTTTAAGATCACAGTCTGGGAAAACCTCTTGAAACCGAATTCTGTGCTCAGAGATTTTAAAACCAAGATATGCAATGGAGTCCTCGGTATGAACAGGACAGACAACGAGATCAACAATGTCCTTCAGGTCTGTTAAGATCTGCCAAGCAGGCTCCTCAAATGGAACACTCTGCCCAATGAACAAAGGCAAAAATCTGATTAGACTCCAGTTCTCATGTGCATTTCCCCCAACAGTTTTTTTGCATGCAAAACTGAGAGCCACAGGATGAGGTCGATTTGTTTTGTCAGCCCACTTAAAGTTGAAAGATGATATGGCTTCATTCAATGTACATAATGTGAAATACTTTTTTTTGATTAACAAACTGAGGCAAAGTGCAAGTTCAAAAGGAACAATTCCTTCAAAAAGATCATGTACAATGTCTGGTGGAAACCCAGTGGTAACATCAAAATATGAGAGGTGCTCTGACAAAATACACTTTGATTTCACACCATAATAACTGGGCAATTTGTTTTCCTCAAGGATTCGTAAATGATCTGCATGAATGTCTTTTGTTCTTAAAGTAAAGACTTCACTTCTGACTTCTTCAGTCTGGAACTCTGATCTTGTTGCTGTGCAAAATCTACATACGTATGTCCCTGAGAAATTTTCAACAAATCCAGCAATACTGTGTGCACCAAGGTTGTCAGCGACCACACACTGCACTGTGCCTTTTACTGTTCTGCCCAACTTTGTCAGAAATATCCCACTCTGTTCCAAAATTACAAGATCATTAATTACAGGTTTTAACACTTTCTGATACCCATAGCACTTCAGATCATTACTTTTGATTAAAGCAGCCAAATAGATGGAGGATAAAGCAGAATTACAGCCTGGTGGCAAATTACCCAGAATCCAGTACAAACCACAAATTTTATGCTTCCTCCTGGATGTACCAAGGGGATTACATATTTCAAATTCATCAATGTATAATATCAATGAAATGCTTTCCTGCTTAGACAACAGTCCATTTTCATTGAAGAATGCACCATCAAAGATAGTTTTGTATAAGTCCACGCAAGTTTTCTGAGGCTGATTATCTACAGTATTCAAATTAACAGCCTGATCCAAGATTGTCTGGCAGTCAAGAATATGCTGCAAAGACTTTAAAATTGAAATATATTGGAATGATTTATGATTCTTTTGGTCAAGTATATATTCCACTGGTTCCACTACATTAAAGTGGCTCTTATAGTAAGCTTTTCGCCTCCAAGCGCTGGAAAGTGGACCTTTATCTCCAATTGCTTTTTTTACAGGGTTTGTCTCACAGAGTACACTGGCTAGTTTTTCAACAACTGACTGGTCAAATTGGCATCCATTGTCTTGTAATACTTGTCTAATAGTCTTTTGGGTAATCGGCAGAGAAAGAGAACCAATCAAATAGTTTAACTCCTGCAAAAGCTCATCTACAGCTGCATGAGACACAAGGAAGATGTGTTCCAACTTAAGGACCACTGAAGCAATTTTAAGTTCAATATCCTTCTCCAAGTTATCATAATCCCCATTGTCAAAAGCAGAATTTAAATTTACATTACTCTCTATAATTTCCCCATCGGAAATATCACTGGCAACACTGGCACAAGATTCTTCAACAGAACTTATCCCAGGCTTAAAGGTGTTCACTGTACCAGAGTGTTTTCTGTATTTATGACTTTTGAAGTTCTCATAGACATTGGTTTTATATTCACAGTTTTGGAACACACATGTTACAGTCTCCTTATTTTTAAGATGCTGATAGATATGTTGAAAATATTCCCTTTCTGTGGAGAGTTGATTATGGCCACAAATAGAGCATGTGAATGTGGACACAGCTTTGGTGACTGCTTGTTGGGCAGGGTGATTTCTTGATAGATGACTCAGTAGAGCATTCCAAGTCTTGAACCTACATGCACAATTTAAATAAGTGCATGGATATGAGTGGCCCCGTCCGTAATGCCTATGAATCAGTTTGTAGTGCTTGAGCAGTTCAGATCTTTTTGTTAATGCCGTCCCACAGTCCTTGCATCTCCACATGAAGCACAACACTGGAGAAACACAGAGATGCGCTTTACTGAGCGTATATAAATAATTTTGGAAAAACGCAGAGTAGGGTTGGGCAATATTACAATATATCAGACTAGATGTGATCTCAGCTTTTGGATATCATGATTAAGACTGTGATGTGATGTTTTACCACATCACCCAACGCAAAGCGAATCACTTAAACACAAAATCCATTCATCAAATGTAATCAGCCCTCTTTAATTAGATTTTAAGAGATTTACAACTTACCTTTGGTAGTCCAAATGAGTTGTATCCTGACTTGAAGTAACCACCGCCAGTCATGAAAAAAAATAAGAAAAAATAGGAATTAATTAATATTAAAGAAAAGGAAATTTTCATTCCAGTGTTTATTTTGATTTGTGTACGATTTTAATACGTGAGCAGCACGCGTCAATTTACACAGAGCACCTCGAGCGAGTGAAAGCCAGGCACAGAAACAGCTAAGAAAACCCGGTGGATTTTCATAATAAAATACCCCGAGCAAACTGCTGGTCGTTGTTTAGAAGAACATACAACGGGAAAATGGCCAAATCTGAGCAATTAAACAAAGTTTGGCGGGCTAAACCCTCGCTTCTGAAACGCTCCCAGTAGAGTCTTAAGTTGCATACAGGACGGACCAAAATGACGGCGCGTACGCGAGATGTGTGCAGTGGGGTTTTGCACCTGGTAACTGATTTAGGACAGGGACGACAGCAGACAACTCTTCACACAGTAAACATTTAACACCACTGCCTCGATAATATCTAGCGTAAATACGAAGGCAGCCCTGCCACCGAGGCACCGCACACCATCTACTCCCTCTCCCACAGCCGATGCGTGCGTGTATCTCCTCTCCCTCTTAACTTCAAGTACATTGAAAACAACGCAGGTGGTAGCAAATTCACGCTTCCCGGAGCACCACAGTTTAAGCATAATTAACATTACCTTCCACATCACTCATGGCCGTGACCGCATGAAGTGTTTGCGCCGACAGGCATGTGAACCAATACTCGTGTATAAATGCGCGCACCCGAAGTAGTCTGAAGAGAACCGCGACCCAGCTTGTTGGGATAATGGGCTAATGCTAATGAATAACTAACACTAAGCCAACACCAATACACTGCATGAATACACAACTGTAAACTAACGTTACGGTATTAATCCAACAGAGTCCCGCCCGCAAACTACTGGTGAAGCCCCATGCAGCAGAGTAGGATAGCTAGCTAGTTGCTAGCCCCACTAGCTGTCGCGGATGCTAGCGGCGGATGCTACCCGACTCTACTTTTCACAACACAGTTGGACAATTTTCTATCTTACATATGACATTATTGGTTTTACCTCTGACTTACCTTCAAAAACGATGAAGACAGTGGTAATTCAGTATCTAGCTAGCTATCTTCTTCCAAGTTGTCTGAGCCGAGAAAATGGCGGTTCAAGTGCAGGTAGAAATTTCTGGAGAAGGCGGAGACGTCATGACGTCAGACGCACAGCGTCACGAAAAATCTAATTGATGCAGGTTCACTCAAATGACAATAGCAGGTTACATGTGTGCTGAGGGAACAATATGTTATTCCAAGTTGAAATACTCCACAAATGTAGATTGCCTCCACTAAAGCAGAAATCTGAATGAAACTCACTCAGAACTTTACACTACTTCAACTACTGCTGAAAAACACTTTTTAGAGTGCAGGCAGTTTTGCATTTTGCAGCACTGATTCATGGTTATTACACATAAACTACCAGATGTGTTTCCAGGTAAGAAGTCACAAGATTAAACATATAATTTGTAAAGTATTACCTTGAAACAAAAGGGAAATGTTTGGAACGTAAAGGTTGGATGAATTTCAGCATTATAATATGTTAATTACCAATTTTAAATTCCAAGTTGTATCTAATTTGGAAGGTATTACGCTGATAGTAGCCTATAATACTGTGAAAATATCAACATATATTCCCCCATTATTATCATGTTATTGCAATATTATATAACTATATTACCATTACCCAGATATACATATGGTTATCATTGAACCCTTTCCTACTTATTACATTGGTAATTGCATGTTATTACATCTGTTACCTTCTTATCACCTTACTACCCCAGTATTACATCTTATTACTGTGATGTATTACCCAGTTATTACTTTAGTAATTACATGTTATTACCTATATATTACCTCTTTATTATCACACTGTTACCCCATTATTACCATCTAATTACCGTGCCGTAATGTAAAGTGCTACCCAAAAAGTCCCAGAGATGTCAAAGCATGACTCGGTGCAGTAATGGAAAAAGCGAGCTAATAATCAATAAATCCAAGCATGTGCGGTTATTCAGAGGCACAACATTACTTTGAACCTTGTAAACTTCATTAAATGTTAATCTTTTCAGGTCACATATACATATACATCTACTTTATCACAGCTGTTTTTGTTATTTTTCTTCACAATGGAGACAGCTCGATACATAAATAGGTGTGTGTGTGTGTGTGTCTGTGCGTGTGTAACACTGCCTCAATGATTGACAAAGTATTCTTAAAGGTACACATAATGCTTCACTAACCGTAGTTAATGGTTAAGTTATCATTTGTTAATGATTAACAACTCAGTACTCATTTGCGTTGCTTTAATTTAAGTTACACACAATGCTTAATTAACAGTAGTTCATGTAGTAGTTAATAATATTACCTAATGATTCACAATCAAACAGAATATAAGATCAGGGGTGTGAGGTGGTTAAAGTATTTTGTGTTCTGACTTGTCTTGTTATTTACTGCTCCATTTTAGGAGGCTGTATGGCTTCTCAACCAGCACAGTAAACACACAGCTGACCACCAGCGTGAGCACCAGGGTGCCAAGGAACTGGTACACCTAAAGAGGACAGGAGACATGCAGTATTGAGTTAGAAAGGCATACACAAACACAGCCAAATAATGCCCAAATTCTGAAACATCTCAGCATTATGCTTCAGGGTTCAACGTTAATTTTTTTATTTTCACATGCCTGGTTGGAGAAGTGAAAAACAATTCTACTTGCCCAAAGTCAAGTTTTAACAGCCCTTCAAAGATTATTTTATTAGTGGTTATCAAATAATTTTAAATGAAGACATTTCATTGAAAAAGGATCCCCTTTTATCTGCCTTGGACCTTGTGGTAATCTTCTCAAAACTGTGTAGTTGTTTCATCGACATCGTCTATTGTCACCCAAGAAAACTCTTTCTTCCAAGACGCTTCAAGCACTCTCTTTCCCTTTTGCTCATTGATTGATTGGGCAATGCCATTTTTAAAACAAATCCTTCAACAAGCATTCTCTTACGTGGGCAGGGGTCAAGAGGAGAAAGATAACCTAATTTATGATACGTTGATGATGGGATCATGGGTTGATGAACGGTTGGAATTTTTTTCTGTTTTTAACGTTCCTGTTTGGGCATATGGGTTATTATATTTACTTGCCCTACATGGCGTCTTACTTGCCCTGGGCCATCGGGCAACTCTTATTGTTAAACCCTACCCTTGATGAAACTGAAGAAAATGTGCTGACTTACAAAGTTGATATCTATGTAGTGGACTGGGGTTTCTTGCAAGCCAATGTAGATGGTGAAGAAGATAGGATGCATCAGATAGCTGCAGAAACTGATATTTGAAAGAGGGATCCATAAATCCAATGACAAGAAGCTCTTGATGAAACCTAGAGAAACAGTGAGAAATGAGATTTTTTTTTTTTACATTTTGGCTGTCACTTAACAAGATGTGTGTAGACATGCTATGTATTAGAATTCATATTTCTTTGCCCATATCATTGTATTGTAACCCCCCCCCCCAAATCTTTACAGTATATTTTAGTGTAATCAATCATTGATCAAGAATTTTACCTTTTCATCCTAAGCAATACTCAAAACAATGATTGGGGCAAACAAATATGATGATAAATGTTGAAAAAGGTGGGGGAAAAAACCATAAAACAATGACAAAAACATTTTAAAATGCTGTAAATAAGCGATGAAAACATAGAGAGAGAGAGAAAAAAGACAACATCGAAACATTGAACATTATAGTGTAGTGTAGTCAAACATTGATCAACATGATCAAGATTATGCAGAGGAAACAAATACTTGAAAAGATTGTTGCGATGCATATTTAAAAAACTTCTGAATATTGTATTTGGAACATCCCTACTCTTTGATTACCTCCGTAACCCTCCTCACAGGCCAGTATTATCCAGGTCACAGCCAGAGCCCAGAGGGACCGGTGCAGCCCCTGGTAGAGGGCGTGTGGTACAGATGGATAGGCCGGGGTCTCCCTGAGGATGAAGGCCACTCCAACCACAACAGCCATGAGCGACAGACAGCAGAACCAACCAAGTCCTGCCTGCCACTGGAGAACAACAAGACACCAAGACACACAGATAAGTATATGAGTGTGATGGCAGCTTTAACCGCTTGTGTACCGAGTCCTTTCGGCTTGATAATATCACAAAAGAGCATTATGTGTTCACATTTCTACTACAATAGTAATCTGTGTGAAGTGATTCCAGCTGGATGTTCTCACCTTTTGCTTTAACAGCTGATCTTTCTTTGTTGTAAAATATATTCCAGTCAAGATCCCGATTAAAAACGGCCCATATCTTGTGTGCGGTGGAAAATAGTAATACAAGTTATATATTCCAAATGGCCTGCAAAATAAATAACAAAACAACTTTGGAATTTTAAAGAAACAATTGCAATGGCTAATTAGCCTTTACTTTCTTTTTATATTGGGTTTTACAATATAAAAAAAATCTAAGTCACCCTACATTTCATACATTTGCTTCCTAAGCTGTTCAAATGAATACAAGATCACCATACGTCTTACAATGTAGTTGGCACAAAGACTGGAAGCTGCAGGAGTGCAGTTACAACAGCATCAGCCACAGTGGTCATCAGCAGAAGTCCTCCAGCAACACCCACAAACACACCTCTGTTTCTGATAAACAAATGACAGGATGAATAAGATGCACACTAGGGGCGCGACGAATTAAGGACACGAAAATGCGAAATAACCGAGTGCAAATATTTTGCATTAAAACTATTCATAGAGAGAGAAAGCGATGGGAGATGCAGTGTGAGCACATGAGAGAGAGTTTGGAGTAGAGGAGAGTCAATGTCTAGCGGTGAAGATATCAATTGATCGACAGTAGCTAGTCTGCAGTTTGGGCTCCTCCAGACCACCGGAGGCGTCCTGTCTTGTTTCCTCGGTTGTCTTTGTGTTGGCGTTCTAACCTCTGGTGGATTTGTGAGGACTATGGTTAACTGCTCTTCAGATCTCTGCAGGGTAAATCCAGACAGCTAGCTAGACTATCTGTCCAATCTGAGTTTTCTGTTGCACGACTAAAACTACTTTTGAACGTACACATGTTCCACCAAAACAAGTTCCTTCCCGAGACTATTTTACAGAGCCACTGTGGCTCCGTCCGGCACTCAGCCAAGACGATTGTGATTGGTTTAAAAAAATGCCAATAAACCAGGAATGCTGTGTGGACTAGCCAGACCTTCCTCCGCAGTGCTGTAATCGTCATAAGTTAACACCACAATGTGATTAGTTGATGGGTTTAAAGCTCAGAAAAATCAACCTCGGGACGAAAAACAAGTACATCGCTTCATCATCAGGTAATATTTTTGTTCTGAGTGAAAGTACTCATGACAAAAACAACGGTTAGAAAAATATATTTGATGTGCAAATAAATCGCATTAAAAAAACGTCCCCGGTGTGTAGATACTTTACTTCCTTGCTCCCCATAGATGTGTTTTCTTCCACTGTACTCCATACTGTACAAGTAAAGCAAGGCAAATAACCCTAACCCGAATTAATCGCACGAAAAAAATGCCCCGGAGTGTAAAGACCTTCAGAGTTGTAATAGTGAGCTGCGGACATGATTCAAACATAAAATTAAAAACAAACGTAATTTGTCCAAGGTAGACTATACATACAGTCTGTACAAATAGACCAGCAGAGGAGTGGTGGCATAACACTGGAAGTCCAGAGACAGGTACCATGTCCAAGGAAGACACTGAGGAGACATTGGGAAATATAATGTTAACAAATAGTTAATTATAGATGTATGTCAAAATAGAATTAGAGCTACTGGATTATTGCTTAAACTTACTATCTCTTCGACTGGGAAGAAATTGTTAATCAACAGCAAGTTAGTCCACCAGTTCGTTTTACAATCCATCATTATATCTATGCCTTTGAACCAGTAGGGTCCCCACTGGACCAGCGAGACGAGGCCAATGGATAGACACACAATGAACAGATGCAGTGGTTGAACCCTGTAGCAAGGAAAAGACAACAAGAATTTGCATGATGCCTACTGTGTCTCTAGTTTTTTATGAAATTATCAAATACCTTTTCATCCTTGTGAAGAGGTAGTTGACCACCAAACTGGGACTCAGTTTGTCTTCAGCCCTGCCGATGGCGCCCAGCAGAGACCTTGCGCTCAGCAGACCCCTACAACACAAAAACTGCTCTGCTATTCTGGCAAGGAGAAGGTGCTCACTGCAGAGTCATTTGCCTAGTCCAGCTCCACCTCCACCTCCAGGTCCAGCCCCACCCCTGCTAAGGTCCAGCCTCGTCAGGCGCAAGCGCAAGTTCAGAGTTAAAAAGACAATGGGAGAGCCCTGACCCTCCATGGACCAGATACAAACTATGCATGGATCTTCGTAAATAAAGTAAGTAACCAGTAACTTAACAACATTAACATAAACCGAAATTTGAGACGTGTGTAACAAGTTTTCATAGCCAAGTCTGGTCGACATGAGCATTAGCCAACGTTAACGTATGCTAAGGGACTTTTGTGTCCAGACTGTTACTCCAAAATAACGTTAGCATTAACATTAATTAAATGAGACACGGTATACATGAATATAGATGCTTTGTGTTAGAGCGAAGCACTTAAAGTTGTGTCTCACGCAGCGTCGTAACGTCAGCATTACCACCTTTATATACTTTACTCAGCCCTGAAAAAAGCCCTTTTCACACCTGAAAATTCTTACCAAGCTTCATGTTTTTGATACATTGTATACATTTGATCCGGTTAGTTATGGTTTCGATCTGAACCATTGTTCGGACAAATTTCAGCTGTTTGGTCCGGGCCGGAGGAGGTTTCACACCTGTTATTTTGGTTTGGATCAAACTGAAAAGTCCGAAAGTCCAGACCAAACATGGTTGGTATAAAAGGCTCCTTAAACTCACAAAAAAGTATTTATTTTACAGACACAATATGGTTTTATACTTAATGTTGTTTCAGTCTCACCCAAGCACTAAAAAGGTGTCCACAGCCAGATAAATAGGCCCACTGACTGTAAAAACATGCAGTGGGCTTCTTTCAGAGATTTTCTTCCAGTCTTTGTAGTTATCTGCAATGGAGATAATGCAGTATATAAGAATATATAAGTAACTGAATGACTTGCAGACCGAGCAAGTGGCAGCGAGTCTTGTCCTACCCAGGCTGATTTTGTTAAAATCTGCCGTGTGTCCACTTATGATCCATAACAGGCTGAGAACACGGATGCCATTCAGGTAGGGGTAGCCTCTTCTTCTGGTGGATGAGGAAGTGCTAAAGACATCCTGGCTAGTGGTCTGTAGAGAGAACGCCTCAAGCCACCGGTTCATACAGCCTCGAGGAAAACAGAGTGAAGTTTTGCCGGTGCTGTCTATGAAAGAAAATATTCAACAAACTTTTCAGTGTTTAACATTTACTTATCATCTACCTTCTGTAGTCCAATCACAGAACAGCATTGTGCACGTGATGACTCATCTAGTAAACATTTTCAGGATATCTTGCGGAACATGTACTCAAACAGAAACACATAATGCACATTGTACTTACTATTTTCCTCTGAAGTACTACTAATAATATCGCAACCATAGGAGCCATTGGTCTTCAGGGTCGCAAAAAGGTTGAGGCCAGTTTTTAAACATGAAGACTCCTCTGTGCGACTGACTTCTTTGTTCTGTTGCCACCTTATTATAGCTGTCAACAGGGTAGCTGCAAGAGGTATTGCTACCATTACGCAACACACAAACCTGCAGGAGAAAAATGATTTATCTGTGTTAAAGACTCCCCATCATATCGTGACATAAGTATCATGATGATATCGTATTATGAGGCTTCTGGTGATTCCCACCCCTAATACAATCATATACTGACAGACAGATAACATCTGATGCATCAGGGGCAATGGTGTTGGACAAACAGTGGGTCATGATCATCTCCTGACTGGACTGGTTGACCAGGATGTGAGGGAAAGGAGGGATGAGGGATGTCTGGCCAAACTGAAGTCTCCCTGTTGAAAAAGTGAAACACGTCACAAATAAAAACAAGTATTGGACTGACCGAGTGATATTGCAATGAGTCCAGAGAAAACTTAAACCTAAAATTAAAATCACTGACCGTGAAGAACCAGCATTTGCACATCGTCTTCTCCACAGGAGTCAGGAACACAAATACCCACAAAGTGCTGGGGCCTGTTTCAGGAAGGAGGTTTAACAAACTCTGAGTCTAACCCTGATCTCTGAGTTGATTTACCCTGAGATGGAAACTCTGAGTTTTCAGTTCCAGAACAGCTGATTTGAGTTAGTTTAATCAACTCAGAGTAGGTTCACTCAGAGTTAAGCGCGTGCACCACCAAGATAAAAACCCAGCATGAATGTAGCCATGATACTACGATTCACCATGCCAACAACCACAAACAAATCGGTCAGCGTACTTCACCCCTCTGGAACTGGAACTACTCATGCTCACATACAGGGAGTTTGAATATATATTTTGTAAAAAAAAAAAAAAAAAAGAAACACGGCTGCTGCTGCAAAAGAGCGAGAATTGGCGTGGGAGAAAATTGGTGCTCGAGTCAATGCGTCATTTCCAATAAAGCGTATTTATATCATATTTAATCACAGGTATATTATTACTGATGAAAATGGTGATGGTGGACGCTAGTGATATGAGAAGGTTATATATCTGATGGACTGTGAAGAAAAACGATACCGCTTACGAGTTACCCCTCTCTCTCAGGTTTGATTTACCTCCCTTTCTGAAACCGAAAACCCAGATTTTCCCTCATCTCAGGGTTAACAAACTCTATGGATGTTAAACCACTTTGTTCAAAATCTAAGCCCACGGTCAGGGTGACATTTTATCTTCTTTTAATTACATTGTTTGTTGTTACTTGTAACTTACTTGTTAAAGAAGACCTGGCAGTACTGCCCAGAGAAGGCGGGACCGTGTGCAGAGCGACACTCCTGCAGCAGGCCAGGCTGGTTGACATTACCTCCTTTGACATTGCTACCCATCTTTCCAAATGCATCGTACACTGAAAACACAAACACAAACACCACCAAACAACATAAATGCAACTTAGTACAAAGAACAAAGTAGCGATACTCCACAGTCCTTATTAGTTATTAGATGTTGAGCTGCTGCACGTCATCCACAAGCGAACGTCATCCACAAGCGACAGCAGGGGGACGAGGCAGCCGGCAGCTGCCTTCAACCTCCTACCTAACAGTCGGCTCTATTGCCTAGTTTTTATTATATTTTTTTGTTTTGTGTTTGTTTGTTTTTTTGTGTGTTTTGTTTTTTTTGTGTTGTTTTTCGGTTGTTTTTTTTTGGGTTTGGTTTTGTTTTGTGGTTTTTGGGTTGGGGGTTTTTGTTTTTGTTTGTGTTTTTTTTGTTTTGTTTTGGTTTTGTTTTTTGTTTGTGTTGGTGTGTGTTTTGTGGTGTGTGTTTTGTGTGTGTGGTTTTGTGGTTTTGGTTGGTTTTTTTTGGTTGTGTTGTTGTTTGGTGTTGTGTGTGGGTGGTTGTTTGTTGAGAGAGTTAGCGAGCATCTCCACAGGATCATAAACCTTCAACCTCCTCATTTCTGTATTACTCTCCAACCTGAACACATTGATCTCCTCTCCTTCAACTATCCGCTCTGTCCACACAGAGACAAATCTACAGGCACTGAATCGTGTGGAGAGAAAGAAGCGGTCCAGCGCTGCTATTGATTTCTCTCCAGTCCCCAAACTTCCATTGAACCGGTACAAAGATCGGCTGTTCCCTCGAGCTGCAGCAAACGGGTGTGGGCTGTTGCAGCAGCCAGGTTCAAAAACACCTTTGTTTTCATGATGACTTTTACTGAAAGATATAAGTCATAGTTGTTTTACAGCATGACATGTTAGGTGTTGCAGTTTTGTGTTTGTGGTTAAAAAGGACCCATGATGCACTAGCGGATGTGTATGTTGACTGTAATTGTCTAGGTTTTTGACGTCAAGATGCTAAAGTGCATGCATGTATTTGAAATGTTATTTTTTCACTCTACATCCAAATCACAAACCTCCTGAATTAGCCTGGATGTTGACAGACCATAATGTATTCTTAAGCTTCTTAAGTTCCCTTTCAATGGCATTCATAAAGCGATTTTTAGGCTTCGTTCTTGATTTCTTTCTTGAGTACTAACATACATCAGAGACTGATTGGTCCAGCATTTGTTCGATCTGACAAAACAATTACAATTCGGATTCACAACTTTCTAATAATTCCTACATGTTTCCTGAAAAGAAAAGAATTGTTCAATGATAAACGTCCAATTATGAATCTTCTTACACTACAATTAACCTTAATCTACACTTTACTTCATTGCAAAGTCTTAATGAAACAGCATTTGATAGACGTGCTGACTGGACAAAATGTCCTTACTCTGAAAGACTAAACATCGGTCCTCAAAAGCAAGTATGCACAGATCACACACCACACACACACACACCACACTATACACAGACACACACACCCACACACACACACACACACACACCACACACACACACACCCACGTACACACACACACACACACACACACACACAGACATACACGGACACATCACACACACACACACACACACGGACTACACACACACCACACACACACACGACATACACGGACACATACACACACACACACACACACACACGGACATACACGGACACATACACACACACACGCACGGACATCCACCACACACACACACAACACACACACACCACACCGACCTACACAGACACACACACCACACACACACACCACACGTACACACCACACACAGACATCCACGGACACATACACACACACTCCACACACACACACACGACATACACACACACACACACACACACACACACGGACATACACGTGACCATACACACACACGACACACACGGACACACACACACACGGACATACACACACACACACCAGGGGCCGCGAGGGGCACACGGACATACACGGACACACACACACACCACACACAACTACACACACACACACCACCACACACACACACACACACACAGATGGCTTTTGCTCGTACATTTTCCAGTGTTTTTTTAAGAAACTTGGGGGAAGATACATCTATAGAAACAATCCTTCCCAGATTGTTTTATTTATTTATTTGCACGTGACGGTGTTGCCGTGTCTGACTCTGTATGTTCCTGAGAAAGAGAAACAAATAATGTCTGCTCGTTTGTCTGTGGTGAGTGAACGGGACCATCTGCTCTTCAATTTGCATGTTCATGCAAAGTAAATGTTTTTTATTAAAAGATAATCTCTCCGAGGGAAATGGAGTGGTGTGCAGTGTTTGTGGAGGGAAGCCCTGTTTACAGAGGCATTTCCGTGGCGATGACAGCGTTCCATCTGCAGACAGTGGTGACGAAGTCCGGCACACATATCCAGTTCACGTTACATGATAAATTAATAGGCTGTCAAACGATAACATGTTTCTTAATCGCGATTAATCGTTGAATTTCTATAGTAATCGCGATAATCGCGTGTTTTATCACCTGATAACAATTCTATTATTGTGCATTCCGAACAGTTTTTCAGTCATATTAACAATGGAAAGCCATTCTCCAGTGGATCTTGAGTGGGAATCATATGATGCAAAGAAAGTGACTTTATGAACTGACTTTAAGATTTGTATTTGTTATTATATAGTTTAATCTAGTCACACATTTGCATAACAACAACTTTGAATGCGCCACGACCTGTAAATTATCCTGAACGCACCGGCTGTGTTTTCGACAACAGCAGCTGCAGATTGTTACATCCCGGTGTTGATCCTCTACAGTGAATACAGTCAACTTGACACTGTTTAGCGTGAGCTGTCAGCCTACCGTGTACAATGTCTGCTACTAGCTAACGGTAGGCTAACGTTAGCTGCTGCAGTATAGTGTTACTAGCTAGCGGTAGGCTACGTAGCTGCTGTTGAGTAGAGTGTTAACTAGCTAACTGAGCTAACGTTAGCTGCTGTCGAGTATAGTGTTAACTAGCTAGCGGTAGGCTAACATAGCTGCGGTCGAGTATAGTGTTAACTAGGTCTAGCGGTAGGCTAACGTCGCTGCGGTCGAGTATAGTGTTACTAGCTCGCAGTAGCTAACGTTAGCTGCTGTGAGTATAGTGTTAAACTAGCTAGCAGTAGGCTAACGTTAGCTCTGTCAGCGTATAGTGTTACTAGCTAGAAGTAGGCTACGTTAGCTGCTGTTGAGTATAGTGTTAACTAACAAAAACAATAGCAGTAGGCTAACGTTAGCTGCTGTGAGTATAGTGTTAACTAGCTAGCGGTAGGCTACGTAGCTGCTGTTGAGTATAGTTGTGTAACTAGCGTCATGTGCAGCGATGTTTCTGTTCCTGCTACGTCTGGTTTGTCAGAGCATCAGAGAGAAGTGCAGCATATCAGGTGGCACCAGCATGAGGCACCAGAATGAGGCACCGAATGAGGCACCGAAATCGGCGTATCTATTCCTGCAGCAGCAAGATGTGTACGAGAAGTAGACGGCAAATAGTAGCCTGTTAGGCCACGACGCAAAGCCGTGAGTGAAGTCAAAATAAATGAATAATGGCGGCATGGCTAGTAATACGATTCACAAAATGTCCGCATATGCGCGACCCTAATCGCATCGCGATTAACGCGTTAATGCTGACAGCCCTAATTATTATATATGACATGGGTCATATGCTGTCTGTGTGTGTTTGTGCAGCAGAGTGTGTGAAGGAAAGGAAGAGTATACTCGCTCTCTGACAAACACACACACACACACACAGCGTGGCAGGGATATTCCAGTATTTCCCAGGTGTGAGAAACTTACACACTACACACACACTTACAAACTACACGTACATGATAACATGCTATATGTATGACATGGTCATAATGTCTGTATGTGTGTGTGTGCAGAGGTGTGTGAAGAAAGGAAGAGTATACTCGCTCTCTGATGTTGCATCATCATCGTAGGATCATTATCTTCTTCCGGGGACAAAAAACAGTTATTCTTCTTTTCCCCAGATGTTGGTTTGAATCTAGACACTCTAGTGCACGACTGTCACACCGAAGGCCCGCAGCCAAATCCGGCCCTTGCAGATTTAGATCCGACATATGTCACAATAGATGTTGGCCACCTAGTGTGCGCCAATCAAAAACACAGGAAATATACGTATATCTGACATCAAAGCAGATTGGCAGATTGGCCGACTTTGAGCCGCAGAAATTCCCCAGAGCAAAAGAGAGAGAGTTTTCATATTCAGGCTGCGAAACATGTTCATCTGGTGTTTTGCATTGCTTGTTAACTTTTATGATAGTTAAGGGACGTTTTTGCATGACTATTGTAGGGCTTTATGTGGACAAAAATGCCGACAAAAGCATCAAAAATGTTGTGAAAAACAGAGACAGAAAATAAATAAAAATGATCAACAACGTCTGAGTAAACCACAAAAAAGTTTGTAAAAACACAACCATTAGGAAAAAAGTGACATGCAGTGATAAAGTCAAAGATATTTTACTTTTTCAATGAAACAAAAGCATGTCAATACACTTTACATGTCTGGCTTCCTGATGTGATGCTCCTTTTTCTAGGGATGCACCGAATCAAGGATTTGGCTTCGGATTCAGCTGAATATTGGGACTTTTGAGCGGGAGGTTCGGTTGCTAGAATTATTTTTTCCACTATACACCGAACTCTGACTCTGCATTACGCGTGCTACGCTGCTCGACGTGCTGGCGGCGCCGTTGATTACGGAAGGTGTTACGTAGGTGGAGCGTTCAATGCAGTAAAGCTGTGAGAAGTGAAATGGAACTGCTGAGCAGAAAAAGTGTAGTTTGGCAGAACTTCAGTCAAAAGAAGGCCATCATGTCCAGCTACATGTTCAATCTGTAATGCTGCTTAGTCTGGTGTGGCGAGGACCCTAAACTATACACAACATCACGCTGTTACAACATCTGGTATGAAACATCTGAAAGACTACTGAGTGTGCATGAAGGAATCGCCAGACAGCAGCCAGAATGCCGCAACTCATGTCCGGCAAAGAAGGACAGTCACTGTTACTCATTAATGAGTTTACTGAGTTCATGGACATGAGATGGGCCGAGCCTTCGCAGAATCTCAACCAGAGGAGTCGGTTTCAGCCGAACCCTAAAAAATCTGGATTCGGTGCATCCCCTACTTTTTTCGCTTTTGCCCGTAGTGAAAATGAGTGTGATAAAGCCTCGTCCACACATAAAGGGTAGTTTTGCTACAACGTAGCTTTGTCTCTGTGTTTGGCCTTTCTTTTGTTTTAGCGATGCAACTAATGGATCTTAGTAAAACTCTTCCACGGTTGTTGTCCTGTGTTTCACTTAAACATACATCTTTCAACCCACCCACGATCTTTCCCGAACTCAGGGGTCATCACCCTTTACTATCGAGGAGATTTTTGGCTATAAAAATTATAAAAGATCTTGCGCGGTTATATGAATGTACAGCCTTTTGAGTCGAATTTACTCCTCACCATGTACTATAGGTCTAATATGTTGTAGTTGAATTGAAATGTTCTGTCAATGGGAAAAGGTAGAATCATCTCTAGAGTCTGACATCTACACAATAGAAGAATGAATCTATGTTGCTGTATAAAAAACTGGTAAAATAACTTTTTTATTTCAACTGGTATGTATGTCCAAGACACAGGGAGCCACTGTAGAGAGGCTAAAGAGCTGCATGTCAACTCTAGAGCTGCAGGTTGCAGACCCCTGCGCCAACCTTACTTAGTGGTTTTACTCCAGAGCCGTTTAAAAGTGACGCTAAGGGGTTGTTACGTAGCGTCATAATACTGATCAAGTTGGGAGTGCGAATGTGTGGGGAGAGAGAGATGGAGGACGAAGTGAGGTATAAGAAACAGGAAATTGTCCCGCTAAGAGGCCACTCAGCACTGGCTGCTGGGAACTCCACACACACACCACACCACACACACACACACACACACACCACACACACACATCACACACACATCCACGGAGACACACACACACACACACACACACACACACAGACACACCACACACACATACATACACACACACACACACACACACACACACAGAGACACACACATCCACTGGAGACACACACACACACACACCACAGACACACACACACACACACACATACATACACACACACACACACACCCACACACCGAGACATCACACATCCACGGAGCCACACACACACACACAGACACACAACACACACACACACCACACACACACACAGACACAGAGACACCACACACAGACACAGAGACACACGCATCCACGGAGACACACACATCACACAACACACACACACACACAGACACACACACATCCACGAGACACACACACACACACACACCACATCACACACACACACACACAGAGACACACACACACACAGAGACACACACACACACACACACACACAGACACACACAGACACACACACACACACACACACAGACACACACACACACACACACACACACACACACACACACACACACAGAGACACACACACACACACACACACACACACACACACACACACAGAGACACACACACACACACACACACACACACACACAGAGACACACACAGAGACACACACACACACACACACACACACACACCACACACACACACACACAGAGACACACATAGAGAGACACACACACACACACACACACACACACACACAAACACACACAGAGACACACAGAGACACACAGATGCACACACACACACACACACACAGAGACACACACACACACACACACAGAGACACACACACACACACACACACACACACAACCTTTTATGCAAACAAACTGAGCCAAGCAGTGCTTTATGATTAAATTTTATTACAATATAGTCTGTTCAAACACACACACACACACACACACACACACACAGAGCATTAAGCACCAGCGACCCTGTTATAATTTGTTAATTTTCCACGAGCCAATCACATCCCCTGTATACATATTTCACATGATCTTTGTGTATCCTATCATAACAGTCTGTGTGGGTATTCATTATACAGTATTTGTATTTTTCGGAAGACTGAATCCAGAAATCGTGTGTCAGTGTTGTCTTCTGAGGGTCGAAGAAAGTCTTTGACCCGCTGGACTTTAAAACTATGAAGAGCCATGTTCGCCAAGAGAATAAAAAGGAACAGATGAAAAGTTAAAAAATAACTTATCATAAATCACAATTATGAGTTATTAAGACAAAATTAACTTAAAATGTCTTTTCATGCAGACTGATCTCATGAAGTGGAGTATGTATGACACGCCAATTTGTATGCCATTATTGGCGTGTTTGTCAACGCCGTTTGGCCTCCATTGACCTACATTACCTTGCGATTGCGTGTCAATTTACCAATCTGATTGGTGGAGAGCTAACCTGGAAATGACGGGCGGGATGAGCGTGACTAGAGCCTCTCAAAATCTGATAAAAATCTTTTAAACTGACCTTTGTTGATCTGAAATGAAGACAACAACTGCACGGCCTATTTCACGTTTCGGTGAACTATTTTAGTACAATATGAGATCGTATTCTGAACGAGACGCCATTATGGTCGGCTTTGAAATTCGGGAGAAGCCAGACCCACGTGACGCGTTCGTCCAATCAGCTGCCGGTTTTCCTTTTTTGGGCGACAATACAGATTAGCGCCGCCTGCTGTTATGGAGACGTATTACGTCTCGCGCAAGTGCAGAACGTACGCTCAAGTCGCCGTCTCTTCGGTGAGTTCTGAGGAACTTTTTGGACCTCCAACCGTCGGGTAGGTGTGTCAGAGCCTTTAGATGGTTTGACCACGACAACAAAAGATGGTAGAAGAAGGAAGTAAGGCAAGAATAGGTCGAAAATAGTAACAACAACTTCTAAAAAAAGAGACACAAACTTCGAAAAAAAAAAAACAAGGTAGAAAGAAGGAAGGCAACACTAGGGCGACAAAAAATTCCAAAAAGCGACAAACTTCGAAAAAAGCAGCAAAAAAACTGTCAAAAAGGCAAGAATAGGTCAAAACAAACGACAAAACCTTCAAAAAAAGGAGACAAACTTCAAAGACTGCGACAAAAACTTGGAAAAAAGCGACAAACTTGGGAAAAAAAGCCAATAAAAGTAACTCCAGCCTTGGAACTGAAAAACATTTAGCAAAAAATCTTACGTACCCCCTGCAGTCCTCCAGAGTACCCCTAGGGGGACACGTACCCCCTGCAGTCCTCCAGAGTACCCCTAGGGGGACACGTACCCCCTGCAGTCCTCCAGAGTACCCCTAGGGGGACACGTACCCCCTGCAGTCCTCCAGATTACCACTAGGGGGACACGTATCTCCTGCAGTCCTCCAAAGTACCCCTAGGGGGACACGTACCCCTGCAGTCCTCGAAAGTACCCCTAGGGGGACACGTACCCCCTGCAGTCCTCCAGAGTACCCCTAGGGGGACACGTACCCCCTGCAGTACTCCAAAGTACCCCTAGGGGGACACGTACCCCCTGCAGTCCTCCAGAGTACCCCTAGGGGGACACGTAACCCCTGCAGTCCTCCAGAGTACCCCTAGAGGGACACGTACCCCCTGCAGTACTCCAGAGTACCCCTAGGGGGACACGTACCCCCATTTGAGAAACACTGCTTTAGATGGTTGGTGACTGCAGCGTTTAGTGAACTGTACGGTGGCTTGTGTGGCTCATTAAACACATACAGCTAGCATTGTTTGAACGGAGCTTTTTGATTGTGGATACCATGATGCTGGTGCCTTACAGGAACGAGAGCAGAACCAAAGACTTGATGAGTTTGTCTCTATCTGGTTCCTGTAAAGATAGTACGAGCTGTGCTTCTTTAGCTGCAGCTCAACGCTCTCACTTTTTACACTAAACTAAATTTACTCAAACATTGAACTCTAAAGATCATCCTGCTCAGGATCCTCTATGTTGCCTTCAGACAAAAACGTAATACAGCAGAAGTCTGTTTTGTTTTCTGAAGAACAAATGAACTACACAGATGCAATATCAAACTAAAAACCTACAACGTTACTGTACGTCCACGCCGCCAGCTGTTGATCCGTGCAGGACTTCACCGTGAGCGGACTGTTTAGAGACCATGTGACCGGCAGGTAACGTTAACTGGTCCCTATACGCAAATATCATAAATGATAGGGAACCCAGCAACGGCCATGATGAGCTTCTCCTCCTTTTTCTCTGAACTAATGTTTTGGTAGGAACCAAAGTTTACATCGTATGTTTCTCTGGAATCAGCCAGCGTGAAGGACGTCTATATTCTGATTGGTTGCCACTGAACCGCGTCATAGCTCATTACCATAAAGTTGACCTACTTTGAACTTTCTGATTGACGCTCTGGTCGCTCAAAACGCCCAAAACGTGACGCCGACAGATTTGCCGCTCCTTGCAGCTGAGAGAAGCAGCTTCCATTGAAAATGAATGACTTCCTGTATCTTTAGAAGATCAAGTCGGCGGCGGTGTGGACGGACAGAGAGAAAATACAGAAACCCAACAAATTCAGTTCTAATAAAGGGATAATTATCACTTCTGGGTCTATCATGCATCATTTCACTGCATGTTTTAGCCCATTAAACACAAATTATGTTTGATTTACATGAATCTACTTCAGACTATACATTTTTTGGATTGATTTCTAATTGGTTTCAGGTCATTTCAGTGTCTCAAGACTTGGAGTTACATAGAATCAAATCCTATAAAAACCAAAAAAACTCATTAAAACGTGGATATTCATTCAGTAAAATTACGCGATCACGGAAGGCTTGTATCACGTGGACGCGCCGACAGTTTCGTTGTCATTACTTTTCCTCACGGGGGAGACAGAAGCTACGCACTGTAGCTTTAAATGGCCAAAACATGCAAATTCATTAGTTTGGTCCTTTTTAATTTAAAATCATTCAACTCAAAGTGGAATTCATAAACATTTTTGGACACCTAACAATGTAAACAAAATAACAAAACCATCTATAACAGCAGCAATAACGGATAATTTCATTTGATATTAATAATATACATTTGTATTTGAGTGAGTGATATATGAGTGTGAATGAGAATGACTTATTAGCATTTTCTAAAAGTGTAGTTAGTGGTTAACTGCACGTACAGATATTTGATGTTTGCATTTCAAAATACCACTTGTTTGAAACTGTTAAATTAACCTCTTGTCAAATTTATGGATTGTGTTTTTTCTGATTTCTTGTAAGCCATCATGTAACGCATGTTGTATAAATGTTCTGACACACCAACACGATAATCGGCCGTGGGACAGTCTGGCGAGGTCGGTGACTCGAGTCTGTTCGGTGTGTTCCGTGCCGTCGTCCGTCTGACCGGCAATTTCCACTGGATGCAGAACGTCTGCGGACCGGCTCCGCTGCAGAACGGCTGCGTGCTCCACCGTCCGTCAATACCCACCAGGTCTGGATTTGTTGCGTCACGGCTGCGGCCATGACTGACAGCTGTAGTCACGAGGACCCACGAGATCTCACGTATTCACGTAGAATAGAACCACAAAACCACCACCAGTTAGTTTCATCCAGAGGAGTAGAGGGGAAACTACTCTGAGCTGTGTTTTCAAGGTGTAGTGCAGGGAGATATGATCCGCCGTGAGCACGCTGGATTTTACTTTGAAAATTAACCAGATTTTTATTTTGTTTCTGTGCTCGACTTCCTGTTCTGCACTATGTGCCGTGTGCTGAATTGCTGCGGAGCTCTCCAGCGTCCGGCAACAATAGAAGCTCTGGTATCTGCTCCGGAGGGCTGGGACCGCCGGAGCTGGGACGGAGTCGGGACGCAGACGTTCTGCAGTCAGTGGAAATACACACACTGACTTTAATGGAAACATAATGACTCCGTCGACGTTCCGGAGACGTTCCGCATCCAGTGGCAATTGCCGGTGAGGAGCTGTCGGCCTTCATTTTGGCCGATTTGACTTGTTGAATCGGCCAGTGGGCAGTCGGAATCAATGGACCTTTTTCACAGCAGACATGTTGACTTGTCATAGTAGGAAAAGCACAGCTGAGATTGATCACCTTAACGATGGCTCAGTTCCATCAAGTGTCCCAGTGAGCTATTTCAGTGAGTCAGCATGCACAATACCAGGACCTCTCCTAAGTGGAATGCAGCCATCATTAATGGTTAGAAAACACCTGAGCTGTTCCTACTATGTCAACATGTCTGCTGGGAAAAAGGTCTATGACGAGCGGGATGAGCGTGACTAGAGTCTCTCAAAGTCTGATGATAATCTGACCTTTGTTGATCTGAAATGAAGACAGATTCAGCAACTGCACGGCCTATTTCTCTCTTAAAATGTTTTCAGAAACACGTTTCGGTGAACTATCTTCGTAAAATACAAGATCGTATTCCGTCAGCGTTCATTTTGCAGTCGGACTCAATGACCAATCTGATTGGTGGAGTGCTAGCCCTTGACTAGCCAATCAGTGCACGAGAAAATCAGAGCTGCCAACACCAGTATCTTGTTATTACTAGCCGTGGTATTTTCTTCCGTTCAGCGAGTAATGACAACAAGGATCCTTCTTGACTACTATCACCTCTCTCTGATGAAAACAAGGACTGACGACAGCCTGCTCTGTGTTTACCAGGTCTAGACCAGGGGGGTCAAACTCATTTTCCCAGAAGGCCACACTGTAAAAAGAGAATCCCACCAAGGGCCAGACATGGAGAGATTATTGACGGGCTTTTGTTACTGCATGTCACTTTTTGTTTTTAACATTTTGGTAGCTTTTTTCCTCATTTTTGTTGTTTTTTTTCCGACTTTTTTGTGGCTTTCTCAGACATTTGTCACCTTTTTGTAAATTTGTTGCTACTTCTGACATTTTTGTGCGCTTTTGTCGCATTTTTGTTGACATGAAGCCCTACAAAAGTCATCAAAAGCCATCATAGAATTTAGCAAATCAAGCAAAAACAATAACCCTAATATGAAAACTCTCTCTCTGCTTCTCGGGGAATTTCTGAGTCTCAGAGTCGAAATTCTGCTTTGAATGTCAGATAATTGCAGTTTAAAAAACACTTTCCTGTGTTTTTGGTTTGGTGCACAACTAGGAGGGCCGAAATTTATGTGAACCCAAATTGATATACGGGCCGGATCTGAATCTGCAAGGGGCCGGATTTGGCCCGCAGGCCTTGAGTTTGACACGTGTTCCAGACATATTTACGCTTGAGCTCTCTACAGCAAGAATTAACAAAGCCTAATCATCAACTATCAGCCTACCGCAGAGATATTCAACAGGGGGTCCGTGACCCCTAGGGGGTCCTCAGACTTAGAGCAGAGGGGCCTCCAAATTATGTTTAAAAAAATGTTTTGAAAGTTTATTTTTTCAAAAAATAAGATAAGTCTGAAAAGATATATTAAAAGGAATTTTAATAGCAAAGATAAATTAGCCTATTTGGGAAAAACAAACAAACATGTACACATCAAGATAAGTTTACTATAGGTAAGGTAGCCACTATGGTAGCCATACAGTTAAGCTTAAGGATTCACCGCCATTCATTTTCATCCATCCAGCCCAGTTTAATGCAACTTAATTGTATATACAGTACATGTAGTAGGGGGTCCCTATTCTGTCTCTCTTTTAGCTAAGGGGTCCTTGGCCTAAAACACGTTGAAGACCCCTGGCCTAGAGCATAGACAGTATAGAAGAATGGACCAACAGGTCCCGTGTCTCTGGACGGAGACCAGTGAAGTCTCTTTCCCGGTGATGGCTGAGCGTTACTGAGCAGCCTCCAACTGAGCTTGAAGACGTAGATGTGACGTGAGCAACCTGTCTGAAAGTTGGAAGTCTTCTGGTAGCTGTGCCAAGAGAAATCTCAATCATTCCCAATCTAGCAGAGACGGAGAGCGTAGGTATATGTAAGGAGATAACATAGACACAGGCTAATTATTGATCACTAAAATGATAGTTAACATTAGTAATTAAACTTAAACAGCTAATGGAAGTCCAAACTGCCTGAGAGCTTCTCCTGTACTATACGGTAATTCCTCTACTATGAGACAGTAAGTCTCGTGGTTATGACCCAATCGTTAGCCTATTTTTATAAAAACGTCTGCTACGGAGCCATAACGTGAGCTACAAGGTAATGGAGCCTTTTATACATTGTCGTGTTTCTTTAGAAATAAACAATGGACAAATAGAGTCTTTAAACTCTTCAGATGTAAAGTTATTCTCTGTCAAAGTGACGCCAAAATGAATGGCAGTCAATGGGATGCTAACGGGAGGTGATGGCTTGGTAGCATCAAAATGGTGCCATAGGAGGTTCGGGTTGTGAGGTGACGCTGACCCCCCTTGGTCTACAGCAGGGGTCACCAACACGGTGCCCGTGGGCACCAGGTAGCCCCCAAGGACCACATGAGTAGCCCTCAGGCCTGTTCTAAAAAGGAAAATTGAATATTGATATTATCTGTTTCCCACCTTGTTAAGTCATTGTTGATAATTATTGTGAGAAATCATTAACGTGATCAGTGTCTTCACATAGATGAGTATCATTAATCATTAATAATCATATATAACTAAAGGCAAACTGAGCAAATTAGTTATTTCAGAAGAGTGTATCAAACTGGTATGAAGTAGCTCTCAGTTTCTAAAAGGTTGGTGACCCCTGGTCTAGAGAGATCTTCCCTCATTTCTGGTTTTCATTTTTTGGGCGACAATACAGATTAGCGCCGCCTGCTGTTATGGAGACGTATTACGTCTCGCACAAGTGCAGAACGTACACTCAAGTCGGCGTCTCTTCGGTGAGTTCTGAGGAACTTTTTGGACCTCGGGGAGACGACTGATCAGTCCGACTGACTTTACTGCCGACGGTCGGCCGTCTGGTTGGTGTGTCAGAGCCTTAAATGCTCAAGCAAATAATTGTAAAGAAACATAACACAAATATGTGCTGGTTGGAAAAACCTGTGTAATCTGGTTGTTGGGCAACCATTTAAATTTTATATTGTAAAAACAAGAAATTATTTTAACAATTTTTTCATGGAGGCCTATTCTCATATTCCCCTCTGTAGAGAATTGAGTGTGTTGTACATAATGGTGTAAAGTGAAAGGGTGGCCCAGATATGATGTACAATAGTTATTTTGCTATTACAACAGATGTCTAAATACAGAGATATAAATATGTATTGCTCCATATAATGTTAATTTACCTTTCTTAGGCTATTTACAATGTTGTTGAGACACCTTGACATTTTGAATTTGTTGTTTATATGCTAAGAGACACTGAAAATGTAAAGTTTAGCATTTCTACTGATTCTGAGAACATAAAATGTGATTATAATGTTATTTTGAGACCCTATTCCCAGAAAACATTCATATCGAACCATTAAGCAAAACCCCAGATGATGTATTTATGATTTAATAGTAAGTTAGCCTGGTTGGGGAAGCTTCATTCACAGCCCATTTCCAAAGAACGCCGCTCAAATGCCTCTGGGCGCAATTGGAGACTCCTTCAACCAATCAAAACCAACGATCCGGCTGACGTAGCAGCGACAGCGGCATCAACGGGCTGCTGCACTTTGGTGGCCGCCATGTTGAATGTAAACAAAAAGCTGCTCACTGTCACTGCGCTATCGTCATCGGGTAAAGCCGCCTCAACGGTTGTGATTGGTGTAAAGCCCGTCTCAACGGTTGTGATTGGTGTAAAGCCCGCCTCAATGGTTGTGATTGGTGTAAAGCCCGTCTCAACGGTTGTGATTGGTGTAGAGCCCGCCTCAACAGTTGTGATTGGTGTAGAGCCCGCCTCAACAGTTGTGATTGGTGCCTCGATTTGGAAAAATTGGAAATGGGCTTGAATGGGCTCTTGGTCAGACGGACTTGCAGAGCAAATCTCAAATTTGCCGGAAGTTCGTCAGGGATTTCCCAGGCTAATAGTAAGTAGTGAAAAGTACAATTTTTCCCTCTGAAATGTGAGGGTATACTCAAATAACTCAAGCAAAGCAACTTGAAATTGTACTTAAATGCACTACTTCAGTAAATGTACTTGTACCACTGTTAAAATTATCAAATGTTTTATACATTGAAACCAACAGCGAAATCAAATATTTCCACAAATTGGGCCACTGCTCGGTAAAGGAAAATATAACTATCTACAATATGTTAGTTTGTTGGTTTCTTTGGATAATGACAGTTGCTAGTTTGTTAGCTTTAGCTGCTAGCCAGTGTCAGTGAGTGAACGGCCAGCTAATGTGGACACAGAAACAATCAAATATATAGTCCAGCTAAGTTAGCTTGTGGCCATCTTAAACATTTAATGCTCACAAAATATTTGGACCAATCGTTACAACAAAATCAAAAGACGCTACAAATTCAAAATGTCAATGCAAGCACACATATTTTGCTCTATATCACTGTTTTTGTTTTTAATAAAGCCATATAACTAGTGATGGCCAAATGACGCTTCAAGAACCAATTTATCTTATTTCTGAGCCCACTAGATGGCGCTCTGTTGAAAACACGCTGAATAGAGAGCCGAAGTCACGCCCTTCTACTTCCAGTCCATGGGACCTTAATTCGGAAAAATATGAACAGGCGTGAACGTGAAGAGGCAAATTATTTTTTGATCCCGTTTGAATTGAGCCATGAATTACACATATGATGTTCATCAGTTTAATTGATAATTTCGCAAGTCAAGAAAGTCTTTTGCCTCTCCCCGTTCACTACTGTTCATATTTTTTCCAAATTAAGGTCCCATGAGGTCCATCGGAAGGGGCGGGACTTCGCCTCTATTGCCATTCCTTTAACCCTCCATTTTCAAAATATGTCTATATCAGAAATTTGGTTTCTGTCAACCAAATTGCCAAAAATGTACATGGATGGTTCCATTTAACGCTCTTCTCAAGTAAAATGAAGGCTCAGTACACTACTTTTATTCAATTTTTTTGCATATTTCTGCTTTTTAAACTCAATTAAATTAGGTTTAGTGTTCATGAATTCCAAGAATAAGTGTAAAACTCATTGTGTAAGTTGGTAGAAGTGTGAAAATAGCGTCAAATGTGAAAGTGACAAAAAAAACAACGAAAACATTGAAAATACAACAACTTAAAAATTTTTATTTTTTAAAATATTCCAACAATAAGCGGAAAAAAACCTCAATAAAAAGTGCCGGAGGCCTAGGAGGAAAAAATGTTGAAAAAAGTGTCAACATTTCTCTAGCTGGGAGGACAACACAAGGTTAACCTCTTTCTCTGAACTGAGAGCGCCATCTAGTGAGCTCAGAAAACGAGAGTTTTCACGAAGCGTCATATGTCCATCACTACATATAACCACTACTACTAAACCACTCGTACGCCCTGAAGAACTACAGTTTTGATAACAGTATTTAAATGTATGATACAAAGCGTCACGAGGAAGTCATCAAGCTCGTTTTCGTATGATGGCCTACGGTTTTTGTAGGCAAATTAAAAAATGTTTATTTGATTTTTATGTCAACTTTATTGTAACTTGAAATCTTTTTGAATATACTCACTGCTGAGGATCTCTCATGACATTGTTTTGATTTTGCTTGATACAGGTATAATAAAGAAATTCACACAGCGTTTGGGAAGTTTTACCTAGAAGACTAGCTAGCTCTGCGCTACACAACCAGGATGAAATACACATCCGTTTTTTTGAGTGAAAAACATTTAGACTGCAATAATCCAGAGAAATACATATTTTCTATACTTACTTTGGGCGGTTGCTGTTGGTGTTAGCTTGCACTATTATGTTAGGTAAGTTCATGTACTGTAAGTAAGTTGTATAAGTGAGCTAGTTAGCTTCCCAGCTAGCAGTTACGGTAGCTTCTTGTGTTGAAATAATTTAAAGAGAAATATTTTTTTTGAACTTCTTAGCAAAAAGCTGTGTATTTCCACATCCAGAAGTTACAAAGCAACATTATCAATCATTTGGAGTTGTTTTTGTGTACTAGATGAATATAAGTCCAATATTCACTCTCTTTGAGCTCTGTTTTTGGGCTCCACCAACTCCTGAGAGAAATATCTGTCTCTTTAGCTGCTAAATGCGGTTCACCAGATATTCTTTAACTGTGTGTGTTTGCTGCTGAACAGGTAGTGTACAGTGGCTTTTTCCCAGTTGCACGGCAGTTTGTGAAATGGTCATGTTATTCTTTCTATTTTTAATCTATTGATTTGTGTACATTACTACGTAATGGGAAGCATCTATACGGAGGTTGGGGAAAGACGGCCACGGTCACTGGGGGACGCGGGGCAACAACGGGACGGTTGGGATTAGGAAAAGAACAGCGGGAAAGGAAACGTCACACGTGGGACCCGATCCCCGGTCTCCTGGGTGAAAGTCCTGTGTTTGACCCATCCACCCCCCCAACCAACCTCCCTATGCGGATTTTCGGCTTTTCATACTGCTCGCTATCGTAGTCGTGTTGTGATCACGAAAGATGCTTCCCATTGAAATACATTAGTTTAAAAAAAACGTGCTGACCACCAAAAAATTTGATAAATATGTCTGTGTACAGCAGGGGTGTTAAACTCAATTTCCCAGAGGGCCACACTGGAGAAAGAGAATCACATCAAGGGCCAGACATGTACAATCTTTTGAAAATTGATGTTAATGCCTTAATTAAAAAAATGAGGAAAAATCCAGCCTTTAAGGACACTAATTGTCTTTGTGAATGAATAATGTATCGTAAATAAATAAATGTTCTTCCTTAAAATACAGGGGGCATAAGTCAGTACACCCCTATGTTAAATTCCCATAGAGGCAGGCAGACTTTTATTTTGAAAGGCCAGTTATTTCATGGATCCAGGATACTATGCATCCTGATAAAGTAAAACTTTATAAATATATATATATATAAACTTTAGCATGGGTGTCCTAATTTTTTCACATGACTGTAGAGTTTATTGACATGCTTTTATTTCATCAAAAAAGTTAAATATCTTTGACTCAACGATTGCATGTCTCATATAGTCTTCTCACTTACAGTTCGGTCCACATAAGCCCTAAAAAAGTCAGCAAAAAAGTTCCAAAACCATCCTAGAATTCAGCAAATCCAGCAAAACAATGATTACATTTTCTAAGTAGGCTAGCACACAGCTGGCCCACAACAAGCTCTTTCACAGCCGGAATATGTAAACTCTCTGCTTCTGGGGGAATTTCTGAGTCTCAAAGTCAGCAAATTTGGGGCGTCTGGGTAGCCCACCGGTTAGAGCGTGTGCCCCATGTACAGAGGCTTGGTCCTCGCTGCAGCGGCCGCTGGTTCGACTCCGACCTGCAACCCTTTGCTACATGTCATTACCCCTCTCTCTCCCCTTTCAAGTCTAAGCTATCCTGTCAAATAAAGGCCTCAAAATGCCCCAAAAAAAAAAAAGTCGGCAAATTTGCCAAATTCTGCTTTGAGTGTTGAGTTTCCCATGTTTTCGGTTTGGTGCACAACTAGGTGGGCCAAAATATATTGTGAACCTAGATTGATATGCGGGCCGGATTAGAATTTGCGAGGGGCCGGATTTGGCCCGCAGGCCTCGAGTTTGACACGTGGTGTACACGAATCAATAGATTAAATAACGTGACCATTTCACGAACTTCCGTGAGATTGTGTTGCAACGCTATGAGAGCAGTGAGAGTGAACCAGAACAGTGAAGTTTAGGGTCAGACAGCTAAACACTCAACAGACTCATGTGACATTTTAATAGTCAGTCCCTCCAGAAAAAGACGATTATATGATCTCATAATTCAATGCATAATCAGTCAAAGTCTGCATATTTATGCGGGGGAGCCGCATTTTTTCAAATACGCCGCACTTTCGCTGCATAAATTGCCGATTTCCGCGCAAAATATGCGGGGCTTGCATGATTTCATAATCCCCGCATTTTCGTTGCAAAAAAGTCCCATATATCTTAGCAGAAAGTTGAAAAATGTTGCGTTTACTTCACACAAGAGCAGCCCTTTTCCCGTTGCCATGGGAACGTTATGAAGTGACGTAATTACGCGACGTGAACATCATCGAAAAGCTGCAAACCCCGTGATGAAGCCACGATGAAACCACAGTTTTTGCAAGTTCCCGCAATTTCATCACATAAAATTGCATAAATATCCCGCATATTCCATCACATTTTTTAAGAAAACGTGCCGCATAATCAAGGATTTTTGCCCGCAACAATCACAAAAAAACTCACATTTTTCTGGAAGGACTGCATAATACATTGTTATAAAAAAATATGCAAATGTTTTTGAAATGCATTCAGAGTAAAATTGTCAGGAATTCAGTTTTAACAACAACAATACAGTAATTTAGTGTTATACCAGCTCAGTCAACCTCCGAGCTGCATGTTATATAAAATATACAATCAATAATGATACTGTCTCAGCCATCTCTTTATTATTGTTTATTGTAAGTGAATACATGTACAAAGAGAACGATATAAAGTCAAACATGTTAGTAAAAATATGAAAAAATGATCCAGTTTGGTTATATTTTGTTACGTTTGTCATACAGTAAATATACAGTAATCACGCTTTTATCAAGTCAGTAATCAGTAGGTTAAAGGACAATTCTGGTGCAAAATTAACCTAGGAGTTAATAACATATGTGTACCGAGTCGGGCTGGGTGATAAAACGATCTCGATATGGGATCGCAATAAAATTCCGGTCGATAACGATGATTAACTTGGACATATTTTACTCGATTTGGATAGATCTAACAGCCTATCACACAGCCGAAATAAACGCCATTTCATTTCAGAAAGTGGCGGTATTGCACACCAAAAGTTGTTTGCCAACCGCCCAAAAACGTCAATAGAAGAATACGTTTTTGGCTTGCCCGTCAAAGTACACGCCCATTTCCTACACAGAGCATGGTTTGAGCTACCGGCGGTGAAGAAATGAGTGGAACCGAGGGGTACGGGCACGAAAGCGACGGTGAAAGTAAACTTGCATCATCATCCAAAGCTGAGGAAATTGTTGACAAAAAAGGTAACAGTCAATATAAGGTAACAGTCAATATAAACGTCAATTATATGGAAGTGGTTTGGATATCTCAAAAGCGACGAAGATTAACACGGTCTGCAAAATATGCCGTCAGTCCCACCAGTGGTTAGCTGCTAACGCTAGCTTTCAGGGCAGAGGGTAAATCTCTATTTCTACACCACTAACAAGACTCTAAATATCACCACACTTCCACGGTAGCATCATGAGGACCCTACATGTTAACAGAAGCATTGAGAACTTTGTAAGTGTACAGACAGTTTATTAAAAAGATATAGACAGTAGCGTTCATGTTTACATGCGGGCGCCCTCTTGGAAAACAGTCATGACCAGTCGAATCACGAACGCCGAGCTTGATCTGTGTTACTGTAAACATGAACGCTACTGTCTTTATAATCTATCTTTTTAATAAACTGTCTGTATACTTACAAAGTTCTCAATGCTTCTGTTTACATGTAGGGACCTAATTATGCTACCGTGGAAGTGTGGAGATATTCTGAGTCTTGTTAGTGGTGTAGAAATAGTTATTTACCCTCTGCCCTGAAAGCTAGCGTTAGCAGCTAACCACCGGTTAGCAGTAGCTTGTTTAAAGCTAGAGACACATTAGATTAGCATGAAAACATGTCCCAGAGAACGGCCGACTCGGTACACATATGTTATTAACCCCTAGGGTCATTTTGCGCCGGAATTGTCCTTTAAATGTCATTTATCATTAATTGTTGATTGATCAATTCTTTATAGTTATTATTATTAAGTGAAAAACGGAGGCTACAGCTTTTGTCGCCTGGCGTTGTGCGTTTCATTAAAACTGTTCTCTCTTCTCCTCACTCAAATTGAAAAACTCCCTGGTCTTCTTCTCTCCCTTTGGCCAACGGCCTTTCCTCTCCTTGCTGCGGTTGATTGGCTGTCGGTCCTGCCACTGCGGTTCATAGACGTCTTCCAACAGTACGTTTCCTCTGGGGGAGTAGCTGATGTAGGACCAGGAGAGGGCGGAGCCAGAGTACGGCCTAAAATCACAATTGTATTTTCAAAGATTATTATATGGGCT